>NW_024745073.1:2612355-2762355 GCF_018991925.1 Homarus americanus
AACTATTGTAGGGGAATGTCCACCTGCCCCCTTCACTATGGGGACCCCACTTTTAATATTTTATTTGGTTAACGCCAGATAATTTTATTCAGGTCAGTGGGGACCCTGTACACAAGGGGTTTAGTAGACTATATCCACTGTAAGAAAGTACTTTTATATAAAACTAACCTAACCTAACCTTCTATATTATTCCTAGGGCTAATCTCAGCTCACTTCAAACTTTCAGTGTTGTTTTGATTCAACCTCTCATGTCCAGAATATTTTCAACACATGACACCTGGTAGACCACACTTACGGCAATAAAACCTCTTAGATCTGTACAGTGTTGCTTTACTACAAGTCATGGATCGATATATACTCCCAAAATAACTAATCTTATCTGGGTTATTAACTTTCATAGTATGTTTAACCGGCTTTGCATAATAAAAAAAAGTTGCGAAAAATGGCTCATGTGTTGTATAATGTGCGTGAGAGATCCACCATCCACCTCATCAGTGTATGTTAAGCACCTATAGAAATGATAATTACAGGTCATTAATCATAAAATGTGGATATAATGACACAAAATAATATAAATGGAGTGGATGGTGTTTTCTGTAAGGGGCAATGCGGATATAACACACTGTAAACTAGGTCTCTTTCGGTACACAAGGAGGCAGCATGGCCGGCACTACATCTAACTGTCTTTACTATCCTTATCTGTAAAATCAGGTACCCTTTTACAGCTGGGTAAACTTGGGTTCACCTGAGCTTGAACCACTATTGCTGTTTCCACTCGACCACCACACACATACAAAAAATAATAATAACATAAGATAAAAATAAATGTTTAAGAGATACATAACAAAGAAAACGTAGAGGGAATAATGAAAATAAGATAAGAAAAACAAATAATAACATATATAAGGGAATAAAGATTGAATTATTATATTGAGGAAAAAATACGAACAAGGAGAACATAATTATAGGAAATGATGTTATACCATGAGAAGAGTTACACTAGATAAAACACGAAGAGGTTGGGATGAAAGGAAGAAACAATCCGATAAGGAATATAACAATGGAAAATGCAAAAGTAGAAATAACGAGAGTAAAAAAAAAAAGGCGAGAGAATTATAAACATATCACAATAAAGGATTATGAGAAATAGGGATTGTAAGTATAGAATATTTAACAACAAAGTGAACGTTTATATTGAACAGTGACAGGAATAAGAGAACGCCCAATTTATATAACGAGTCTGGTAGGGGATAAAAACAATATATACAGAGTCTCACAAAAAAATGCCCCACTAAAAATATATATCGTGGTCTACTAAAACGTTTTCCCTTTCGCTTTATAGTTCTGGCGATGTGACCTACATAAATAACTTGAGGGAGGGGATGGGGGTAATGGAAGGGACGGGGGGCAGGGAAGGGATGGAGGAATGGAGGGACGGAGGAAGGGAATGAGGGAGGGAGAGACGGACGGAGGGAGGGAAGGAAGGAAGGAAGGAGGGAGGGAGGGAGGTAGGAGAGGACTCGTGGCCTCAGGTGTTGTGTGTGCCCGCCTCATTACCTGATGCTTTAAGTAGTGGCCTCTTGGGGAGCTCACCTGTACACCCTAAGTTTGACACACACACACACACACACACACACACACACATACATACACTTACTTTATCCATGTCTCACACACTCAAAGGGTGTCTCACGCACTCCATAATTGCTTCACGTATCACACACTTACATCACGCACTTCAGATTTACCTGGCACACCACACTCTTTCTCGCACACCTAAAGTTCTCTCTCACACCCCAGACTCACCCCCACACACCTCAACCTTACCTTACACACCCCAGGCCGGCCTCACACTACTCAGGCTTACTTCACATTCTAAATCTGTAATAACATGTGTTATAATTACAAAGGATTAAAGTTTCTTTTAGTTCCATATGGAGACGAAATACATGAAAGCTACATGAAGCTCCCGAACTTAAATATTACACGTCGTTTATAACTATATTTTCACAACTAACCAAGAACTCATTACCCAAGACTAAGTTTCATACTGTTTGTTAGATACCGTGGGTTTAACATACACACATCAGAGCACATACACAACCACATACGGGTATGATTCTCACAACCATCTCACAACCCCCCGTTAGAGGCAACATGGTTACAACACATTGAATACTAAATCTTAGTAAACAGGGAGGCAGTGTGGTCGGTACTGCCTTCGAACGCCTTCACTTCCAAAACTTAGGTGCCCATTCACAGCTGGATGGACTAGAGGTGCCCCGAACGCGAGCCAGCCACCTTTATGACAGGAGTTAAGAGCTGTACCCACTCGGCCGCCGCACCCTGTCATCTACAATATATAAACCTATAAATGATGAACTCGGGATAGTATTCATCAGTTTAAATGTCTCTTGATGTCTTGTTATCTTTCTATCGTTCACTACTGGTCTTTTAAATATCTGCAGTGATCTCTGGGATAAGTTTATGTATCCGGGTACAATACATAATGTAATATATTGAACATAGTTTTCAGTAATTGCGAAAATGAATCTTAAGTTATGGCGAGTGAACTTGAGGGAAGTTTAACAGAGAAGACTACACACATGAAGAGCCCACCATCATCTGATATTGTTTCTGAAAATAGGGACAATGAGGTAATCACTTCAAGGATGGTGGGGCCCCTCACCTTCCCTGGCTCCTCTTAATCGAGTTAATAATTTACGGAGGCACAAAAACAGTGGTCATATGGGTAACAACAGCAGATCAGTGACGTTATCCTGATTATTTTCAGTCTAAAGCGAAATAAACTCCTGACAGAGAGCGACAAATTTTATATAATCTGCGTGGAGTTACGAAAGAATTATAGATTTATTTTACTCATTTATTTTGGAAAGTTTATATAGTATTTTTTGTTGCCTATGAATGATTCCTTCAATAATCACCGGATTATATATTTTTCTTTGCGTAAACTTTTTTTTTTATAAATTTTGAACAGCCACAAGATATTGGCAAGAGGTTACCACTATCATGTTTATGGGAGGGACATAAATATTTCGGTGACCTCATTATTAAAGGTCATGGGTGAGGGATCACTTGTCTCATATTCAGTGTGTTTGTTGTACCTCCTCCGCCAGAGACAATATACAGTAGCCAGCCCTCTTTATGTATAATGTTTTCTAAAATAATATGTTGATGAGTGAGTGAACAAGTTGAGCTTTTTCGCCATGTACAGTATGTGAACGATGATAAATGGAATCTAAAGTGTGACGAAGGAAACAAGAGAGAGTATAACATATTTAGGTGTGACGGTGAGGCGATTTTTCTATAATATTCTTACTGTCGTATTAGAAGAGGGCGAGGCAAGGCAGTAAGTTACCTTCTCAGAGCTTGATGCAACTCATGTTCCCACCCACTTCTATTATATTACCAAAAATGAGCAAAAGAAAACTATTATCATAAATTAGTTCTATGATTCCTTATTGTGGATTTATCTAGTACCTTTTAGTATAACTTTTAATTACTATCAAAATTGTTACTGAAGACTTTGTGTAATATATATCCAGAGGTGTTTGATCTGTAGGGTTGGCCTCGGTAGAGAGAAAGAGAGGGAGAGATCCTCCCCTTCATCGAGGCGAACTTGTCACGCACCAAAATCTTTGACAAGAATGAACGGTTCACTTGAACAATTATTGTGGTGGTTCCTTCCTGCCGCAGCCTTGATGTGATGGTTCTCTTTTACCGCAGCTGCGTGTGTGTGGTGGCTCCCTCCTACCGCAGCCTGGGTGTGTGAGGGCTCTACCTGCACCGCATTATAGATCTAACCCAGTGTGTAGGGCGCAGGGCTGTAGGACAGGGATCACTGCTGCAGGCTGAGAGATTTTAGGTTGAAATTTTTATGGTTAATTCTTGTTGGTCTGTGGAGTACAAGTGATGGTCTGTGAGATACAAATGATGGTCTGTGGAGTACAAGTGATGGTCTGTAGAGTACAAGTGATGGTCTGTGGAGTACAAGTGATGGTCTGTGGCGTACAAGTGACGGTCTGTAGAATATTTTTGAATCCCTGGGAGATTTTTCATGGTTGAAGGATTGACGGTAGAAATGATAGAAGTTATCAATTCTAACATGAACTGTGTTGATGGGTCCCTAAGGATTTGTAGGCACTTTGCGAGACTGTTAACATCTGAAGAGGGATTTGTATTTGCTTTCAGAGATCAGCACATGGGTGAAAGATCAGAATGCGCAGTAATTAATGTCTCAGAGATTAAAATGTGTCTCAGAGATTAACATGTGTGTCCGAGATTAACATGCGTCTCGGAGATTAACATGTGTGTGTCAGAGATTAACATGTGTCTCAGAGATTAACATGTTGTCTCAGAGATTAACATGTGTGTCCGAGATTAAAATGCGTCTCGGAGATTAACATGTGGAGAGAAGAAGAGGGGAAGGGAAGGAGAGAAGGAGGAGGGAGAGGGTTAACTGAGGAGAGGTGATGAGGAACTTCTCTGAGATGGGGACATATGCAGGTACTGGAGACACAGGGAAGAGGACGGGAGGAGACTAAAAACGAGGCAGAAGTTTGGAGACGCTGGGAGGAGGACGGGAGGAGACTAAAAGCGAGACAGAAGTTTGGAGACGCTGGGAGGAGGACGGAAGGAGAATAAAAGCGAGACAGAAGTTTGGAGACGCTGGGAGGAGGACGGGAGGAGACTAAAAACGAGGCAGAAGTTTGGAGACGCTGGGAGGAGGACAGGAGGAGACTAAAAACGAGACAGAAGTTTGGAGACGCTGGGAGGAGGACGGGAGGAGACTAAAAGCGAGACAGAAGTTTGGAGACGCTAATGGTCTAAAGTCAGGATGTCTGGTGGTGCAAGTATAAGTGGGTGACGTAAGACTTAAATAATATTATGATCAAAAGGAAAAAAATAAAGAGAATTAAAAAAATGAATATTGATAAATGATAAAAGGGAAAAACTTTAATCGAATAACTGTGTAAAGAGACGATAGAGTGGCCATTATGAGGGAGAAATTTCGCAGACACAAAAACTGTAACTGGGGAGACGATAAGAAAGGATGAAAGTGTCCGCAGAAGTTGTTTCAGAGACTCGTGGAAGACAACTGGGAAAGGAAATGGGACAAAAAAAATAGGCGTTAATTGTCTAGGGAGGAAGATCATCAACACCTGTGATCACTGGAGGAGGAAGATCAAACATATTCCTCGCCCACAAGGATTTACCTGTATATCACGCAAAATAGCAAATGACGTGTTTACCGAATAGGGATATATTTTATCTTTATTTCAATAACTTGAAAATTATTTCTTATACGGTAATTTTGTTATTGTTATTTAAGACTGTCGCCTACCATCATAAAATACCAAAATTAGGCTAGCTTAGGTTTTGTGTTGTGTGAAGCTATTCATTTATATATATATATATATATATATATATATATATATATATATATATATATATATATATATATATATATATATATATATATATATAGGTATAAAGCCTCTCTTGTAATTCAGTTGCCTCTGAAGATGTCTTGAATAAAGACGAAAGCTAAGGTGCTCCATTGTTCCCTTTTCCTGTGTAATTTTATCATATATATATATATATATATATATATATATATATATATATATATATATATATATATATATATATATATATATATATATATATATATATAGTATACGCACGGTATATTAAACCTCCTTTACAAAGAACTTCATTAAATCGGTAATCTGGATAATCCTGGTTTTGTTTGCCGAGAAGAGAATAGAAAAATCCTTCCAGAATTTTCGAGAAACTTCCACACAAAGGCTGAGGTCTGTGAGAGACTAAAGGTTTATGAGGGAGAGTAAAGGTCTGTGAGAGAGAGAGTAAAGGTCTGTGAGAGAGAGAGTAAAGGTCTGTGAGAGAGAGAGCAAAGGTCTGTGAGAGAGAGTAAAGGTCTGTGAGAGAGAGAGTAAAGGTCTGTGAGAGAGAGTAAAGGTCTGTAGAGAGAGTAAAGGTCTGTGAGAGAGAGTAAAGGTCTGTAAGAGAGAGTAAAGGTCTGTAGAGAGAGTAAAGGTCTGTAGAGAGGTCTGTGAGAGAGAGTAAAGGTCTGTGAGAGAGAGTAAAGGGAGAGACTAAAGGTTTATGGGAGAGAGATAAAAGGTCTGTGAGAGAGAGTAAAGGTCTGTGAGAGAGAATAAAGGTCTGTGAGAAAGTAATCTGTGAGAGAGAGTAAAGGTCTGAGAGAGAGAGTAAAGGTCTGTGAGAGAGAGAGAGTAAAGATCTGTGAGAGAGAATAGAGGTCTGTGAGAGAGAGAGAGTAAAGATCTGTGAGAGAGAGTAAAGATCTGTGAGAGAGAATAGAGGTCTGTGAGAGAGAGTAAAGGTCTGAGAGAGAGAGAGTAAAGATCTGTGAGAGAGAATAGAGGTCTGTGAGAGAGAGTAACGGTCTGTGAGAGAGAATAACGGTCTGTGAGAGAGAGTAAAGGTCTGAGAGAGAGAGAGTAAAGGCCTGTGAGAGAGAGTAAAGGTCTGTGAGAGAGAGTAACGGTCTGTGAGAGAGAGTAAAGGTCTGAGAGAGAGAGAGTAAAGATCTGTGAGAGAGAGTAAAGGTCTGTGAGAGAGAGTAAAGGTCTGTGAGAGAGAGTAACGGTCTGTGAGAGAGAGTAAAGGTCTGAGAGAGAGAGAGAGTAAATGTCTGTGAAAGAGAGTAAATTTATTGGAGAGAACAAACGGCTGCGTAAGACTTAAAGACTTATGGAGGCTGGATGAATCAACTCTTGTTATCACTGCATGATCCGTGGCCACTGACAAGGCTATATACGATGAATGAACGGATGATTATGGAAGAGTGGATGTTTCTAGAAAAGCGAGGGATGGATTCCATGTTGTGGGTGGGGGGTGGTTGTGGTGGAAATCTTGAAGAGGTAATGACTGACTTTAGATCGACCGTGAAGCTATGAGCCAGAGAGTTGGAGATGTATTTACCAAGAATAGTTGATGATGATGATGGTGCTTTTGGTGTGCTATGAGAAGAAGGCAGCAGCTGGGATGGTGTGGGTTAAGAGCATCAGATGCTGAAGGTCTCGGGATCAGCTTGGCATCTCATACATCTGAGTCGAATAAATAAATGTCGGTGTAAGCGGCTGGGGGCTTGTGGGAGATCTTTTGGATAAGGGGAAGACACAAGCAAGGATTATGTGAGAGTTTGAGGCCAAAGGGGACACCTGCGGCAAAGAACGACGGTCTTAGAGGAACGCAATAACACCTTTCCAAATATACATGTGATCTGGATGTCCTCAGTTGCAAGACCACATTAGCCTCTGCTCTCTCATACACACTCTGTGGGGTTTCAGTCACGCGTAAACATCAACACATTCTATCTCTCCTCGCACTCCTCGCCTATACTCTAAGATGCATGATTATAAGAAAAACCTTACCTACCTTCCACTCGGCGTGTGTTCACCAGTTTACGTTCTGATTTATATACAATCTTTCTAACGTTCTATCACTTTATCTATGACTATAAGTTGTTTATTAATTTCTTTCATTTGTTCTACTTTTTTCACCTTTTGACGATGATGACTTAAGTCGAGGTATTTTATTTTCTGCCTACGTTGTTCTTTGCCGTCCTCAAATTAACAAAGGACCTCGTTATGTAAATTCAGTTAATATCACATAGTATTTCACTTTCACAGTTTGTAGAAGTTTAGTACCTCCACATGGTGTGTCCGGTATTATTATACTCCTGGATCATTTATTAAGACATCTAGCTAATAACTTAGAGCAAATATAATATATTCTATTATTTTTTCATTTCACTCAGGTTTCTTTACCATTGCAAGCCTTGAGTTTTTATGTGCATTATCTTCTTTCGTATTCAGTCTGAAACCTCTCACTGAATTACATCTGTCTCAAAAATTCTAAAGAAAACTTTTAATTTCATTTTGTTTTTAGTTTTTCTCACTTATTCACATTTCATTCGCTCACACAAACTCTTAATATCTAATAAAGATAACATGTAAACTTGCATCATATACAGTACGTGAACGACGACATTTTGCATCATAAACCATGTTTATATTAGTGATGACAGAGCCTCCCTCCCCATCCTAATATTTCACGCGCCTTTTAGAACGGCGAGGGACACGGGAGGGTTTGCTCTATCACTAAAGTCAATAAGAAGTACCGCTCATTAAACCGTGACACAAGAATGGAGACGTGGGAGACGAGGCGTGGAGGGCTAAGTGAGGAGATGGTTGGAAGGTACCAAATGGAGTTGGATCTGGAGAGGAAGTGGAGAACGAGCGTGGAGAGTATGGAGGACTTAGGTGGGGGGGTGTTTGGAAGAAACCGAATAGGTGAATATGTAGGGGGAAACGTGGGAAATGTGGAGGACTGGTGAAGAGATGGTTGGATAGATCCGGGTGGAGATGAGGTTTGGATGTGGACGTGGACGTGACTTTGGCGCAGATACCATTAGAGGGTATGTATATAGAGGGAAGGTAGACGTGAGGGAGAGGTAGCGCTTAAGGAAAGGTGGTACTGAGGCTCAGGTGGTGTCCCTGGTGGGAGCCGCCACTCGCTGGAGTTGACCAGAGGGTCCATTACACTAACAAGCAATCTGACATTTTGTACGTGTGGCCTGGCGGGCTGACCTAGACACAACGTTATAATGACAACTGTGTTACGTCCAGGCTCTTCCCTGTCTTCTACCACTTTCACATACACATTTTATATTTATATATATATATATATATATATATATATATATATATATATATTGCGTGTGTGTAACGCCAAATAGGACAATTGTCCGGTTGTGTGTCAAAACCCGGCTGAGTTTTTTCACCAAACAGTGAGAACTTTTTGGGGTCTAAACGTTAATGGAGATAGTCTACTAACCCCTCTGACCTGAATAAAATCGTCTGGCGTTAGTTAAATAAATAATACAAGTAGCGTCCCCGTAGTGAAGGAGTTAAATAGATATCGTTTACTGGGACATTTACGATAGTGCAAATAAAGAAGAGTAACGCTTCTTTTTTGCATTAAATTAAAGTGGCATTTAAGATATCATCAGTATAATCGATAGGCATTTCAAAGTAACCCCCGAAATGCTGAAAATCAAATTGAAGGTAAACACAATATTATATACTTTAATGTGATGGAGATAAAAAAAAACAGATACGGCTTTGGTGCCTTAATAACCGATATAACTACACCATTCACATTAATTGCGTTCTCTTATTCCCAATATAACCGGGACCCAAAATATTAGTGACACTGTGCCACTGGCTCTGGGTTAACCATATACTGGAACTCCTCTCATCCCGTGACTCACCGTTCATTGGCAGCCACAGTTTACCAGAGATGATGCTACATAAATAACTCCTTGGGGTCTGATTTAAGGTGCCGCACTTCGATGAATCATTCCCCACCACCAGTCAGTATTTATGTCTGTCATATAGCAAAATCACCTTTACACATTTCGTCTCAAGTTGGGGATTAACGCTATATAAATTATCGGACTGACTGCCAAGATTTATTAAGTTTCATTAAGTCATTCTTTCTATGCACAATTTTTTTCTTCACACAGACACTTAAACACACACGTACATACAGTCTCTCATACGGTTAAGAAAATAGACGTGCAGACATACACGTAATACATACATTAGTCTCACATACTCTCATAGAAATACACACGGGAACTTTTGGATTTCACCTCGTATATACGTGTGATGTTCAGCAGACACCAGGAGCATAATTTATGACGAGGAAAGTGGTACGACGCATCGATATCTTTAATTCTCATGCAATACCAGTCAAGTATACTTACAACGCAGTTTGCTTTGATCCCATAACTCAAACTTCGTATTTATGAGAAAGTTAAAACTAGGCCGTCGCAGTAAATCTCTTGATCTATAAATTTCCCTCACAAAAACAGGTATAGCTATTTTTTTGGGGGGGGGCGGGGGAGGGGGCAATGTTTTTTTAGAGTTTAAATATACAGTACCTGTCAGAATTTATCAACATCAAAGTAAAGGCCTCGTTTGTGTACATAATTTACAGTGTGTGTCAAGATGTATTTATACTAGTATACCGAATGATTATTTAAGATATTTTCGTCGTCTCATCTTATTATTAAACTGGTAAACAAGTTTTTTATGGTTGGGTTTTAAGTTTACAAACAAATAATCACGTTATAGTATGAGACATAAACAATTCACCAGACAAGTCGGCCAAGGTTATACACACGTTTATTTTTAAATTGAGTTTGATGAAGAGGGAAAATCAAGAGAGGAATGAAAGAGAGTGGGTGAGATTGAGAAAGATATGACTTATTTTTTAATTATTTAGGTAGTTCTCGAGTAGTGATGAATGGAACCTTTCAAAGAAGTATATCCTCACCAGGTAGCTCCCGGGTTTAAGGTGGTGATGAATGGAACCTTTCAAAGAAATATATCCTCATCAAGTAGCTCCCGGGTTTAAGGTGGTGATGAATGGAACCTTTCAAAGAGGTATATCCTCATCAAGTAGCTCCCGGGTTTAAGGTGGTGATGAATGGAACCTTTCAAAGAAATATATCCTCACCAGGTAGCTCCCGGTTTAAGGTGGTGATGAAAACCTTTCAAAGAAGTATATCCTCACCAGGTAGCTCCCAGGTTTAAGGTGGTGATGAAAACCTTTCAAAGAAGTATATCCTCAGTAGCTCCGGGTTTAAGGTGGTGATGAAAACCTTTCAAAGAAGTATATCCTCACCAGGTAGCTCCCGGGTTTAAGGTGGTGATGAATGGAACCTTTCAAAGAAGTATATCCTCACCAGGTAGCTCCCAGGTTTAAGGTGGTGATGAAAACTTTTCAAAGAAGTATATCCTCATCAAGTAGCTCCCGGGTTTAAGGTGGTGATGAATGGAACCTTTCAAAGAAATATATCCTCATCAAGTAGCTCCCAGGTTTAAGGTGGTGATGAATGGAACCTTTCAAAGAAGTATATCCTCATCAAGTAGCTCCCGGGTTTAAGGTGGTGATGAATGGAACCTTTCAAAGAAGTATATCCTCACCAGGTAGCTCCCGGGTTTAAGGTGGTGATGAATGGAACCTTTCAAAGAAGTATATCCTCACCAGGTAGCTCCCGGGTTTAAGGTGGTGATGAAAACCTTTCAAAGAAGTATATCCTCACCAGGTAGCTCCCGGGTTTAAGGTGGTGATGAATGGAACCTTTCAAAGAAATATATCCTCATCAAGTAGCTCCCGGGTTTAAGGTTAAGGTTTTAGTAGCATTTTCACTTTGGAGATTACAGTAAGTTAGAAAGGGGATCTGTAACACTAGCTCCAAAAAAAGTATCTATACGATTTTGGGTGAGACAATATGATACAACGGACGAAGGATTTTGACAACCCTACCGAGACAACAGGAGTCGCAGTGTTCATTTTGAAATTCTTCGGACCTCTCCGTAAAGATACTTTTTATGCGAGTGATTACATTAAACGTAACACTAATTGTTTTTTGTTTCATCTTACATCAAACTTTAGACTTAGCATGAGAAGTATGGTATTTACTGTACTGGAAACTGTTACCCATTAAAATATCTTCTTGGTTATTTTTGGTAGAATATCCTACACGACGACGTTCAATTGATTTCTGCAAACAAAGTTAAACACAACACTCAGACTTATTCGGTGTATCAGGAAAATGGAAAACTCTGCAACAAGAATTTTTTTAAGGTTTCGTTATAACCCAACTTCATTTTCTTTATACTTAATTAACGGCAAGTTTCTCGTTATCCAGCGGGTCTGAAAATACTGTAAAAAGTAACTGTATAATGTAAAATTTTATACTTTTAAATTTCTAGGTAGTAAAAATTTCTAAAAATGAATTTTTTTTTTTTTTTGTGAAGTGTCGAATGTTTAAAATGCCCACACGATATTTTTGAACCTATAGAATATGGTTTATGACATTATTATACAAATAAATTCGTAATCATTCGCAGTTATTCCTTAGAGTAAAAAATGCAATGTTTTTTTCCATGGGTGAAGCCAATACAAAGTCAACATCGGTCTTGTTAAAAAAAATGAACTTCGATTTCCCTCACGTAACTTGTATTGGCTGTTGTCATTAATGTTACATTTTTAAGCGTGTATACACGAGTACTGTGTTATCTGAACAACAATTGTTAATTCATAGTTCTGTAGTGTGTTTTCAAAGATATATGTCAAGGTATAAACTATTTATGCGTGTTTGTCAGTTTGTTTGTGCGTGTGTATGTATAGTTGGGTTTGTATACGTATTTTAAGTATAGACACGAATGAACGAATATATGTCTCGTGTGTGTGTGTGTGTGTGTTTGTGTGTGTGTGTGTGTGTGTGTGTGCGCGCGAGCAGAGAGAGAAAGAGAGCGTCCTAGCGCGTGGCGGGGTGTGCTGTTGGTGGGAAGTTTGGGAGGGTTGGGAGACGAAGGGGTAGTGGGGGATCTAGGAGACTGGGGGTTGAGAGGGTTGGAGGAGGAGGTAGGGAGGACAGAGGGGTGGCACTAACCATGGGGGATGGGGACGACCTCTGGGTGGTGGTGGGACAGGTCGGGAGGCAGGGGGTTTGGGGGACCTTCCGTGAAACGTTCGATCCGTGGCTAAAAATAGCTCACTCTACTACCACACAGTTGCCTACTCGGACGTTTTCCCGTATTTTCAAGTCTAGTGTCTGTTTTCCCTTCCTCGCCCATTGTTTTTCTGATTATTTGACCTAGAAACGTAAGCAGCTGTAATCTCCTCAATAATCTAGAATATGTATAATATTAGTAGTCTTATTACTGCTACAAGAGTCAAGGTTGGTAATATCTTAGGGTAATTAAACTATTATGTCTCGTTTATACAGAAATATACTCAAGTCTCACGCAAACACGCATCCTAACTAAATATTTTTCTGGTTATATTGTTTTTGAAAAGGAATAACATGACCCCTGTTGCCATCTCATGACCTATGATATCAAGATATAGAGCTGTATATTATAAAGACCACACTCCTTTTGTGTGAGCACTACAAGATGGGGGAAAGGAGGAGGGGCAACCCCGACTGTCCCACTAACAAGGGTGGCACTGTGCCACAAGAGGCAGCCTCGGGTGTTAGTAGCTCAGGAGCTTCACCTACAGTAGGAGAGAGATGCAACATCGAGTGTTATTAGCCCAAAAACCTGAGTGACTTACACTTACAAGGAAGCCACAGGTAATCACAGGTGTTTGAAGCCTAAAAGTTTCCCCCCACACCTTTTTTTTTAACTCTGTCATGAATTAGGCAAGGTACTGTGACACAGTGCCTTACTAGGGTCATTTTAGATGACACAGTGACCTAAAAGTAAGCTGGGTTTGGCCATTACAACAAGGATTAGAAAGATTAAAAGGCTTGGTTTATTTAGTTGTGCACGAGAAAGAGGGTAAATATCTTACTCTTTAGGAATTGTAAACTGTAGGAGGATGGGAAGATGTATGAGAAGTGTACGGAATGAAGAAGATGAATGATGATAACGTGAGTAGTTACCGGGAGTGAAAGGAGAAGGATGCCAGATTATATTTCGCTGAAGAACTGCCCAAGGACAGAGCTGTAGAGAAGAGGAGAGATCATTTGATGTAAAAGAAAAGTAGAGGGAGAGTGAGGGACTGATTATGACTGAGGTGTATAATATTCGAGTGTACTTTGCATAACAGTGTTTAAGGGGTGACTGTAGACTGTAGAGGGTCAGTCATCATGAGAGCTCAGTGGTTAATATGAGGCCGGATATGTACTGTATGGTGTAAGGAAGTTGTTGTACTCCTGTATGACCCAAGAGGCACTGTCAGATTTTAGGTGAATTTATGGGAGGTTTTCAGTTACGGAAAATAAAACCTATAAACATATGTATTTGGAATGATGTTAGTGTTAGTGAATAAAAGTGGAAATTATCATGTTGCCTGGAATAATATAAAGTTTGTTCTGGTGTTATTAAATGTTAACTAGGATCCTATGGCCAAATTCGCGTTAATTTCGCTAAGCTTCTTCAATCTTATTTATCCCTGACTGGCAATACTCTAATTTAAAACCTCACGTTATTTATCAAATGTTCGGTCTACCCTGTGACACGCTCTCGGGATACACTCTGTCTCTCGAATTTTTAGTCTCAATTAGAGGCCAACGCTAAATTAGGGGCCACTCTTTGTCCAGGGTTTAAGGTGACCTGGATGGAGAAAGATGTCAGGAACAGAAATTCGATTATAAAGTTTTTTGGGAAGATCAAAGTCATTAATGAAGAAAGAGAAATCCTTGCATTCGAACAAAGTAAATTATGTATGAAGCAAGCTAGGTCCTTGAGTTCATAATAAGGAGAAGGACTCCAAATATTCGTGTAAATCAGCGACTGTTTCAATGTGAATCTTAAGAGAAAATTATAACGGAGATAAATCTAAGAGTAATATTATTTTTGTCCACTGTTAACACCATTCTCTACATCCCTCTGCATGCATACATAAGTAAGGTATGTTGAATAAAAATATATTACAATTTTATTCAAGGTAATGATGGTAACTAATTAGTTTTCAATTTAAAGGAGAAAAATTGTATTGGCCCAAAAATATTTAAATATAGTAAGGGAAAAGTTGGAGACAAAGAGACTATGAAAAATAAAAAGGTGATGTACTGTGATATAATCTTTGACTGAAGCAGCTTTAAGGTAAATTAAAAGTCAATGGCTTTAAGTTAATACGAATAATTTTCCTTGAGAGAAACTTAGATGAAGCTGAAATTAAACTTGTGTTGCAGATAAAACAATGTGAATATTACTAAAAAATGACTGACCGAGGGAAAGCGTATTCATGCATGAGAAATTTAGCTTCGAACGCACAGTGTTATTCTGAGACAAGGGATGAAGGGGGACCAAGCCAGTGTTCTGCAATATTGGAGGGTGACTGTCAGATACTACCCCTGGCTCCTGCTGGTGGTGGACACTGGACTGGCGTGAAGTTGGGGAAGCTCTACGCTGGAACTGGGGAATTATTACCCTGGAGTTGGGGACGTACTGCCTCCCCTCTCACTGAGTCTAAAAATCTGTAGGGATTTGGGGATTGGACGGGTCAATATTCTACTGCATTATTTCCATTTCTTATGTCCAATATTTTTTTTTTTTTTACCAAAACAAATCATTTTAAATAGAAATAGATAGACTTTTTTGCATCTACTCCGTGTATATATACAGCATTAGGGAAGATACTGAATATAACACTATAAATTCCTTCTAGAATAAATCCCTTAAATGATGACGTTGGTTTCTACGTTAACAAGGTGTCTCATATCAACAGTTCCATTAACACCACAACATGAGTGTATCAGGGGGCACTAAAACTGATGATATCCTGTCTGTCTAAATCGATCTCCCCGGTTTCAATGTTGCCGCCGCTAGTTGTTGTCTTTCTGAAGTATTTCAATCGTAGCTTTAAGTGACAAAGTCAATTTAGTTATGATATAATTATCTTAGATTAGATTAATTTCCTTCATAATCGGAAACCTAGAACATAGATGCATTATTTACCTCAAAATGTTCCCATCAACGTCCGCATTAGCAGACTATTTCCATTCATAGACTATCTTCATTAACCCCTTCACTACTGGGACGTTAATTTTAATATTTTCTTTGCTTAACGCCAGACGATTTTATTCAACTGAGAGGGAACCCCGTACACAAGGGGTTAATAAACTATATCCATTAACTTCGTATATATAATATCCATTCCTTATGGATTTAATTAACTAAAGAACCCTTCTAAGGGATATAAACACATAGTCTATATGCTGTGACAAAGGATGACCCCATTACCTCAGCTTAATAGCCTACGTGTACTGGGTTGGGATATATTTCAGGCGTAAAACTAACATCATGTTTACAATCACTTAATTTTATTTTTAACCACAGGTGGAGTTCCCGTAGCCACACTTTCCAATCTCAGTGGGATGGTTAGAGTGTGTAGAATGCGAGGGATGTTATTGTTAGACTGTATAGGAAGGAAGGTGTTGAATGAGTCTACAAAGGTGATCAGGATGCATATATTGAATGTAGTTGGATGAATAAAATCAAAGGAATGATATAAAAGAACGAGGAAAAATTCATTAGACAAAAGATGAACGAAGGTTAAAACTGACGACAGCACAAATGGTATCTAAAAAAAATTATTAGGAGAAAGCTGATTAAAGGAAGCACGAACGCCACACACACACACATACACACACACACACACACACACACACACACACACACACACACTGTGTATACTAGTATGCTCGTGTGCATATTGGTTCATGCGTGTGAAAATAATCTACTTAAATGTGTTAGCGATAAGGATTTTTTTTTTACAAAATTTAATCGTGTATTTCCTTTAGTAAATACTAAACAATCCGTTTTAAGTTATCAATGTAAATGAAACCAACGCGTCACTAGGCAGCTTTTAGGAACAGCAGGAATTGATTGTGATGAAGTTTCAGTTGAACCACATTAGTGCACTTCCACCCTTTTTACCTTCACATGAAAGACCCAAGAACTAATTACCAGAACATATGAACAAACACTCATGAAGGAAATTAAATTAACACATGTGACTAGAATTCTTAAAAATCATTATTACCCAACTCTCAAGACACCTGTAGATGGGTAGCCTGCCACTATTTTGGGGAGTGTACCGCCGGCCACGTTGGCTCCTTGTGTACCAAAGCTTAATATTCAGTATGCTGTATCCACACTACCTTTAACGGGACATCAGGCTTATGGAACCAACATTCACTTCACTAATTCATATGTAAACAGAGCCGTGTATCATTCATTATTTGAATTCGTAAAAGAAAAGGAAAGATGCAGAAGAAAGGCACGGGGGTTAAAAAGAGAGAGAATAATAAGAAGAGAACTAAGAGAGAGAGATAAAAAGGAAAAAGAGGAGAATAAATAGTGAAATCAGTCAGTTTTATTTCGCTGGCCCACCACTGATGTAACTCATGTTGGGTCATAACCATAACACAAGACTGTAACGTAAAGCACTTGGGGGCACGTTTGGTTCATATTAAGATGGACACACCACTTTTCAGTCCATCATCAAGGCCCTCAGAGATAGGTTATGTGACTTATGTCCCCCTGAGAGAGAGAGAGAGAGAGAGAGAGAGAGAGAGAGAGAGAGAGAGAGAGAGAGAGAGAGAGACTTAATGCTCACATAAACGACCTCGGTTTCACACACTGCCTCTGCTCCTCACCCCGCCAGACAGCCTTAGTCATGAGTAGATATGGACATTACAATAAGGATTTGAGATTTTTTTTTTTCCAGGGATATTTTGTTCTTCTGAGATAGTATCACCTTTTAATCTGTCCTTCTCTCTGTCTTGAAAAGAATAAATAAATATACAGTATTTGAATGTGTTCTTGAAATAACATGACCTTGGGCTTAGGATGAACCATTTATCTTATATCGAATGAAGATATTTTAATACATTCATTGATGGGGATATTTGTTATACAGGTGAAGCTAACATCAGTAAACGAAGATTAAACAAATTATAACAACCACTCGCCGATAAAGATGAAATAGTAATAATTGGGAGAATATATATATATTTTTTTTATTAAGGTATCTAAAATATTGTAGATTCTCTTCTTCAAAGATAGAAAGACAGGATTAGCCGTAGGTCACGTCATAGGGAAACTGTGTCATGAGGGCGGTGGTTGTGGGTAGCGTGTCCAGCCGGCCCTGACCTTCCCCCATCCAACACCTCACAATCAATAAGTCTCTCCCTCTCACCCTGCCGCACCTCTTCTCCACCATATTTACACGCGTACATCTTCTCTTAGATCTGATGCCGAGAATATTACAGCTGAGAATATCTGCTGAAGTAAGAACGAACACACACACAACACACACACACACACACACACACACACACACACACACACACACACACACACACACATTAAATGATCTTACTAATGCCAGTATCAACAGAACTAATCAAAGTCTTAGCCTACATAATCAAGAAACCCTTGTTGACCCTGGAGAGGAGGCCACATCAGTAAACATGATCTAAACCTCTCAGCCATGTGCTCACCAGGCTACTAGAAGGACCAAAGAGATCCATCAGTTAACCCTTTATGATACACCTCTGCTTTACTGACCACATCCCGTTATTAAGTACATATATCACATAAGCAACACGCATATGGAGAAATCTGAATATGTGAAAGGTGTAGGAAATCTGAATGTGTGAAAGGCTTAGAGGTGTAGTGATAAATAGTGGGACTCAAAGCAAAACAATAATGTGTTTATGTATCGTATATAATGAGGTAAATATATTGATTGAGCTAATATCTAGGAGGGATAGCAACAGGAGTGTATGAGTTGTTGATTTGTTATCTGAGATGAGACCTCGTTCGGATTCTGTTCCGTTTTGGTCACTGCAAGTATGGACTGAATTCAGACTATCTTGAAGTCTTGTTGAGGACGAAAAGAAAAAATAATAATCCCGGGATATCGAAACTACCCACATGAAAGAATAATGGTTGTATATTCTTGAGAGATGCAGAGTGAAGTGTGAGAATGATAAATGGAAGATGGTAAAAGAAGGTACAAATGAAGCACGAGAGCCTTCAAACACACGAACAGCGGCATGAGGGATCACCCCCACCTCCTGCAACCATCCTCTATAAATATTCCTTTCAGGGACATAAATAACATCAATAACAACTACTAATCCAATCAAGACGTAGAATTTAGACACACCAAAACACCAGTAATCCCCGAAGACACAGTATACGCGCTGGGATATATAAACTGAAGTCAATGGAGGGGTTATCACTTGTCATACTTATCATATTAAATAGTGATCATGTCTCGATATTTTCACACACCCATGATAAAATCTTCATAGTTTACCAATACTTTTAGCATCACATTATTCTCTAACAATGTCTTAGTCAGCTTGTGAAGGAAAAAAAAAAAACTACAAATCACACCGCTGTTATCTCAATGGCGTCTTCAAGTTGTTTCTCATATAAAGGAGTATTCTGTGTCTTACGTGAACATTATTATTATTATTATAGGGCATGGAAGTGTGAGATGCCCTACGTTATTTCAGTCACTTTACACACAGTAATCTGATAATACAGCAGGAGAGAATATTAGACAATAATAGCTGTAGATGGTTTCCTTATTGACAATGGTGCTTCAAAAAAAGAGAATTTCCTTGCCAAGAAATTCCTTACAAGACGTGGGTTTTTTTTTTCTACATTGTTTATTAATGTCAATATAACCCTCCTTACCATTAATTATAGTGAGGTCCTAAGAGGTTAAAAACTGTTAATAAAACTGTAAGTGCAGCGATCAATCTTGTCAGGGTTTACGTCACTAACCTTGAAGGTGTTTGTAGGGATAATAATGCCCTGTGTTTTGACTGTGCTATAAATGATGCGGTCGATCGTAAACCGCTTCTCGTTTATAAGTCAGCTGGTCTACGCTCGACCACAGGAAGTAATAACTAACAGCATGTGATCAGTTTGAGTGAGTGAATTTTGAACGGGATTTATTCACGTTTGATCATTAATAAGGTTTGAGTATATGGTGAAGGATCATCATAATAGCCTTGCTTTTATTGGGGGAAGGGGTGGGTGGAGATGGAAGGGGTGGGTGGAGATGGAAGTGGGTGGGTGGAGATGGAAGGGGTGGGTGGAGATGGAAGGGGTGGGTGGAGATGGAAGGGGTGGGTGGAGATGGAAGGGGTGGGTGGAGATGGAAGGGGTGGGTGGAGATGTAAAGGGGTTGTAAGTTAATCTATTATCAAAAAATAACACGAAATAAAAGGATTTTATTTGTTTTTGTTAAAATATTTTCCAAACTCAGAACATGCACACCTTTTTTTTCCTTTTTTTCGTGGATTTAAATTTTCATGATTAGATACAAAATATAATTCATCCTGTGTTGTCTACTGTGTGGAATTTAACAGATAATAAATCCTTTAACCTTTTTTCTTTAACCTTCACTATGGGGACGCTATTTTTAATATTTTATTTAGTTAACTCCGGGTGATTTTATCCAGCAGAGAAGGGACTCCGTACAGAAGTGGTTAGTATAGACTATCTCCACTATACATGAGTCAATCCAATAGTTCCTAACACCTACCATATTTTATTTTAGTTAATATCTCTATTCCAAACCCGATAAAATAAAAAACAAAATAAAATAAATGAGCAAGATATTCAAATTTATGGTAATCGAAACTTTAATTAAATTTTCTGAAGATGAAAAAAATCAATCCACCAGCAGGATTTTTGAGCAAACGGCGGCGACTTTGAAACGAATACTTATTTTTATTATTGATTAATGAACCTGAATTTTCTAAAGGGACTCTAACATGTCACTAGAAGAATTGGCATTTATCTGATCAACAAAGCTATAGGTTCGAACAGCCCCACGGTCTCGTTAAAGAAAACTAATTGGATTCTCTCTTGATTACTTCCTAGAATTTTTCCTCGATGGCTCTTCCAGTTATTGTCAACATTTTTTAAACTTTCCGACTGGATGTTATCAATTTATTGTTATACTCGTGCTGTCTTTATTTCGCGTCTGTTGTCTTATCTCAAGGCTAATGGGATAATTAATTGTAATTTACACTCGAGAGTTCAGACAACTATAAAGATTTTTTTATTGTCCTACGTGTCAATGGAAGCTCGTCTGTCTGTCTGTCTGTCTGTCTGTCTGTCTGTCTGTCTGTGCTCCAAAAGAATCGTTCATCTAGGGAGAGTAAGTGGATCTATCATGGACAACTTTACTTTATAAAAACGAAATAGATTGTTTGAAGAATCCTGTATTAATTAGCGGGTCTGTGCTGATGTCAGTGGAGCTAAAAAAAAGATTCATAAAATAACAGTTAAGACTAGACTATAAATGCCTGATTTTACTTAAGTCACTGTGCAGGTGTAACTACCTGTGGTGTGATGTGGGCACTGCTAGTTCATCACTCTCTTCTGGCACGACAGGTGTGTCACATTATTTAGGTTTTTGTACACAATTTGATTTTCTTTTTCAACAATCCTTTGGAAGATTTTTATACATATTAGTTATTACTTCAGATATAAATGAACATAAAAATTCATGGTGATTAATGACTGACATCACATAACAGTTTGATAATTGTTAATTCTAACTTTTAAGAAACTTTATTGGAGATAGACAAGGAAGGACTCCAATGAGAGCATAAAGTAGACACAGAGTTCTTGACGAATGGTTGGTTCAACAGCTCAGTACTGGTAGTGATCACGCACTGATGTAGGTAAAGTTAAATTATTTACATTAGATGGGGATAAATTCTAGTTAATCAAGTGAATTTCTAAAGTTTAAAATTAAATTCCTACCAGCTTAAAACTTAAATTAAAAACATAAATTTAGTGGCCTCAGTAATATTGTAGAGACGTCAGCCTTAAATCAAGTAAATAAACGTGAAACAACACTTAGCCCAGGAGCTAAATGTTATGACCTATCACTAATTTCAACAGAATTTGTGTAACTCTTTTTATGTTTAAAATATTGTCTTCAAACAACATAAAAGTGTACCAAAATAGATAAGTAGAAAATGTTTATTTGTTAAATAATCGAAAACTGGGGTTTGTATGGGTAAATGTGACTTAATCACAAGGACAATATCTAAGCTCTTGAAATTTGCCAGTGATGCAGTTTATTTACCCCACAGAGCTCAGTTCTCGATTATCTGACAAACAAAAATGTTATTTAAATTTTAAGTCCATTTATGAGAGTAATAATCCACGGTATTAATAGTTGTAATTTATTTGATAATTATCAACCAAATCACTTTGTTCAGATCAACAGATATAATTAAAAGTGACAAACTGAATTGTAGTAGTTTGGGAGATAACAATTCAACACCTTTAATACTCACATATGTAACATACACGTATACAGTACAAACACACTTATAGTACCTACATATGTACAGTACATACATGGACACAATACGTACTTTTTATGGTACATACTCATCCACAATATGTACAAAAATTATACTTACACATAATTTTATAGTACTGGTACAATATTTAGGGTTCTATAGGCACAGAAATGAAACAGGAAGTAGATATATATTTCACCAAGCAGACAGTAGCTTCCCCGTTCATGAATTTACGTCAATATTCCTGGTGGCGACTTTTTCAGGGCTGGCATCTTATTATATTTTTTTTAACCTTAAAACACAATAACTTTTGGGGTTGTCGTAGTGTATGTGAATTATGAACAGGTGGTAAATGTGTCTGCACGGGAACCATTATGCTTTCATGAACTGTTCACCCTGAGTATAGGAGTTAGGTATTTTACATGTCATGTCCGACTTGCACTTGATTGTTTACCTGCTTGGGCAAATTAATCTATTTTAGGAACGTTTAGGAATCAAACCTGATTGATGTCTGAATAGAAATTATTCCTTGACTTTCTTAATACCATAATCTTTCCTATTCATAAAGCGCAAATTGGTGTGTCATAGACTAAGTCAGTAATGCACACACTACACGGAGGGTGTGTATGCAGGAGTAAACATTTTCTGAGATTTTTTTTTTTTATGTTTTAGTTAATTTTGTTCCCTTCTTAGGCTCTGTGCTGAGATATTGAGAAAGTCAAAGTGTACAAATCACAGCAAATTTACCGTGATAGTTCTGTGAAGCTTCCATAACTGTCTCTTCTATATGGCTATACGCGTCTTGTCTGACAGATCGACTTTGTATTCTTGACAACTGCATCTTAGTCCTTGGTTCTGAGATAAACTGTTGATTTTTATTTTGTTTGGGAGAATATCACTCATCTTTACTGTCGGTTACATGTTATTTTCAGAGTTAATTGTTGTTGCCACATGAAAGTCTTACTGTCGTTAACTGTGTTCTTGGCGAAGGAAACATCATTATAATTATCAAACACCATTATGTATCTTAAATCTTTCTTTATAATATTATCATTATAAATCATGTCTTCCCAAGTAGCCACGGCAGGTGCTGAAAATTACCTCCATCCAGCATATATTCCTTGCTCTCTTCATGTGCAAATGAATCAAAGGACAGTAGGTTATTTTATATTCTCATACCTGATTACTAGTAACTTGATAAAAGATGTAACAGCTACTGCCAATTCAGTGTTACATTCTACCAAAGTGACGTGATTCTAGGGAAACTAATTTGGGAACAGTTTAAGGGGAGGTAATTTATACGTTCATTTTCACAGGACTCACCACAAACTTTAGAAATACAGTTACAGTGCTCCTAAAAATTTCCCAAAATACACTGACTCTTTTGTCCTGTAGGGGTTATGTTTACTCTGCGCTGTATATCACTATATATGGCTGGGTATGTTTTTCATTACCAAAGACCTTCACAGTGGTCTTAATTCCCCCCTCGCCCCACACCTAGAACCAGATTTATTGATGTATTCAAAATGTTGTGATTTTTTGTGTAAGGATATAACGAGGAAGACTACAGCTGTTAGTAGCTAAAGGTCATATTTTTGATGAACTTTTCACAACTTGGAAAGGAAAAAATTCTCAAGTACTTTACCAATTAAACTAATTATTTTTACAATAATAGATTTATTTTTATTTGTTGACATTGAGTTCCTTGCCTAATTAAGGTGAGTGTCTTCTCAGTTGCAGGGAAGCATATACTAAAACATGATAATGAAATACCTGAAATTCATACAAACTTTATAAAAAAAACAGGAACTAAAATATGAAAGTGATCCGGAAAAAAACAGATTTTGGATATTATAAAAAAAATTGTACAAGAACGTCCCAAGGAATATGATGGACACTTTGACAGGAACACTAGAAGCGAATAATTTAATTTAACAGTCAATTACGGTGTTAGCAAATCTGAGGGTTGGCGACCACGGCCCTTCCTTCAGGCTAAAAGTTTCCGGGCAGCTTTTACCAATCCGCCCAGATTTTGTATCTCTCCGGGGGACCAAATTTTTAATTTCATCCTCACATCCTCCTCGTCTCTTCCTTCCCCTGGCCTTCCTACCTTCAGTTTTTCTCTTCGTTATCTTTATTGCCTTATTTCCTTAATCACATCTTTTTAGTTTTATTCTATAGTTTTTTTATTAAATTTATGATTGTTCTAGCTTCACTTATTTTCCAATCATTATTTTTTTTCCGTAAGCACAACAGGTTCAAATCTCTAACCTTCTTCTGACATCACTTGACAGTATCCACACTTTGACCCATACAAGAGTTTACTAATACAACCTATACACACACACACACACACACACACACACACACACACACACACACACACACACACACACAATCCATTTGTTTAAGTTCCTTGTTACATCTTGTATAAACTTCGGTCCATTTTCTATAGCCTTTGGACCATCTTCTATTGTCGTTTGTTCATGTAGGCTATATGTAAAGGAAAGAATATAGTAGGAGTTATATCCTCTTTGAGTACCCATAGTAGTACTTATCTTAGGCGGTGAAGACCTTAAGACTATACCACCTACAGGAGTACTCAATGTTCTGGTGGTCTTATTATGAGTCAGGATTATTATATATCCCCTTACAGTATACGTATGAATTGCCATCCTTCCCGCTCTAGACACCTCTGCTGTTACCAACCGTTCACACAACATTCTCTCTCTCTCTCTCTCTCTCTCTCTCTCTCTCTCCCAGCCAAGCTTCCCCACGTATCTCCCACTCACAATCATACTCTACACACACTCGCCCCCACTGCTGACAATGATCCCTATAGACTGCCTATCCACCCTTGTACACTACCACACCTTGCCCATCACACCCTCGTACGCTACCACCCTTGCCTATCCTTTAAACGAGTCCAACCACTACGAGCTGTGTCCTTTTTTAACGAGTCCCCCCCAACCTCTAGCTCTGCTCACCACGTATCATTCCCCAGTCCTCGGTGTTGCATCTTGTATCGAGTCTCTAGTGTGCCATAACTCTCAACAGTTGTCTGAGGAACAGCCAGAAATTTTCATGGAGACATATATTCTTCAGGTTCGTTCTCCTCCCATGCAGCGACGAGACTTGCCACACCGCTTATATACGTGTGGCCAGAACTATTATTGTTGCTCTTGGTGAATTATTGTCACATGAGTTTATATAATAATTATTATTATTAGGATTTTAAGGAGAACTTGCGTTAATGTGATGTATATACTGCAACACACACACACACACACACACACACACACACACACATATATATATATATATATATATATATATATATATATATATATATATATATATATATATATATATATATATATATATATATATACGATGAATAGGAATAATCGTCAATATGCTAAATCTAACCCAGCAAGTTACTAGCCCTTTGAGGTAGTAACTCTGCAAAGCTTCAAGACGGAAAAAAAAATAGTCGGTAGCCCTTGTAGCCCAAACGATGACAGCCCTACTGTTGAGGGAGGAGGGGGGAAGGTCTGAGTGCATGCATTGCCCGCCATAATTGTACATTGGAGGCTTCGGTGAGAGGAGGGGAGGGAGTGTTAGGGTGAGAGGACACATTTTATTTTCAGTTAAAGATGTGTATAAAAAGCAGTTTCCTTTGAGAGATGTCTTAACTGGTTAGAGAGGTCTTACTGATGAATGATAATGAAAGATGTCGTATTGTGTTTTGCTGTGCAGGCTGTATTAAAAAGGGGTAGTGAAAAGTTTAATAATATGAACTACCGGAAGTTACATTAGTATTTCTTTTCGAGAACCCGACCACAGGTGTACAGGCAGGCGGGATATAGAACGTGCGAGTTAATAGACGTGGACAGGTGCCTCTTCGTGATAATATAGTTGATTGTAAAGATGACAAAGATGAATGATCAAAGGTGGTGGAAGTGATGACTAGGGTGAGACAGTGAGAAGATAGTGAGAACAAAAAAATATGACAGAAAAGATAAAGAAATGGACTGAGCGGTGACGGTAATGATGTAGGAAGTGAGGATGAAGGATAGAAAGAGGATGAGAAGTTGAGAATGAGAGTAGAGAAGTGACTGTGACAAAGAAGATCAGTGTGTGTAGGTGGCAAGAGAGATGGTGAGACAGTGTAAGTGAGAGTATATACCTGAGAGAGTCGGGGGAGAAGGGGGAGAGAATGTATCCGTAATTGAGTGAGAGGGTTAGGATAAGTGACTCAAGATGAAGAACAGAACATTAGTGGTAGTGGTGAGGGCAAAGATGATGCTGTATATGTGAGAGATCATGAGTGGTTTCAATTTACACCTTTTCCGTATTTTTAAGTCAGACAGGAATTTCGCGTCGAGTCATACTCTAACGTTCGGTAATCGTGATCGACAGACAGTAGTCTTATATGTTTGGTCCGTTTTTCTCTCCATTTAATGTTTGTCTTTCTCCAGTCCACAAGTAGAGTCGGCTTTCCCTTCGTCATTTGAGCCCCTCCCTTCCACGAGAAGAGTTAGGGGTTAGCGGTTGTTGTCCAGCACGTGGTCAGCTGATCAATATTCTTGCACAATATTTAATACCTTGGGGTAAAGGTCTCGGGCGGTATATCCGGCCTTGTGTTGTGAAGTGAACGTATTGCACTAGAAGCCAGGAAAAAAGTCCCAAGAAAAAAAGTCACAGAAAAAAGGCACGGAAAAACCTAACCGAACCTAACCTACGTGCAATTCCGTCATATATATATATATATATATATATATATATATATATATATATATATATATATATATATATATATATATATATATATATATATATATATATATATATATATATATGTGTGTGTGTGTGTGTGTGTTGTCAATGTGTACAAGTCATGTGACTTTTTTTTCTGTGATTTTATTTCCGTTCACCTTGCACTAAACAGTTTAATTCTTATTCTACACTTTCCTAACTGACGGACCCTCACACGACGAACGTGTTTTTGTAACTCTGATAGGTTATGTCTGTGGATACAATAAGTATCATTAGAAAAATAATGTGACGTAAGGGAGGAATGTACCCCACCCTTAAAACCTCCACGCCTACCTTCGACAACTGGGCTCTTCTGAGGCAATGCTCCCAAGAGTCGAGTTAGCTAATTGGTAGTAAGGGATTCTGAGTACACTTCAACCCGGGTCCGGCAGAGCAAGGGGAATAAAAATGGAATAACATGACAAATACGTATAACATATATAAGCATATTAATGAACGGTTATTGAGCTACTTCACCAGTAGCTCACTCACTGTACTCGTGTCGGCCTCATGGTGAAAGGAATCGCTTGTGAATTAAGCCGCCTAAGTTCATAATACTTTACACCTGTTGCGCGCCTGAACCAGCATCCTGAGGACGTTGCTCAATAGAAGATAAATGCTTTCTTACCGCAAGAGAAGGTCATAAACTGGAATAGGAAAACGTTTTACGTAATATATATGGCACGATTTTTTCATCTGGGAAACTAATCGACGTCTGGGAGATCCGAGCTCTGGTGCTAATGGCTCCAGGCTATTTCGGTGGTTACTTTCAGAGACAAGTATTTTTTTTATAGATGATAATAGAAGGTAATAGCTGTGTTATTTTAGGATACAATAGGTTAGGTTAAGTAGGCAAGATTGGTTCATTTTATGAACGAGTATTCCTGATTCTTGGTGAACAACTCCACCACTTACTCCTGCCAACTTCTGCTCTTGATCCAACACCCAGTAATGTAAGAAGAGGAAATATTGACAACTTAATCTACCAAACCAAACCTAACCTAAATTAAAAGTTATCACACACATATATTTAAAAAAAAAATTATTACCCTGTTTATGAAATGGATAAAAATAAAAACATCCCCGAAACGCCGGATGTAAAGGAAGGATTCATGGCCCAAGAGCTCGGGTAAAAGTCGTAAATATGATCTTATGAAAACCGCTTACCAAAGCCTTGGGCCACACGAGGACATACCAGATATATCACAAACAATGAAAAATTAATAATCCCATTCATATCGACTAACAAAATTCAGTAAGATTTTTTTTCTCTTATGCCTATCTTGCTGTCTTATCTTATGGAGTATGAGGTGGTAAGAGTGTGACCGGAGGATAGTTCTCGCTTCTCACCACACTCAATAGATCCAACTACCTACCTACCCCTAATATGACACTGATGTATCACTCACTACATTTCATCAAGTAGTGCAAATGATTCTACGATATTTTCTCATCACATCTCCCATTTCATGCCGACAAAAAATAAACGACTCTTTCAGTAAAGCCCTGGAAGGTAGTCCATTAAGGATAATGGTAAGGTCTTAGCTAAGTGTCGCTGGGGGCAGGACTAACCACTGTTGTTACTCCCTGGCTGACTAAAACTAGTACACTTAGACCCAGTCCCTGTACTGTACAACTTCATACGGTACTTGTTTAAACACACACGCACACACACACACACACACACACACACACACACTATACGTATATACGAGAGAGGGAGAGCGAGAGAGTCAGTTTCTACTAGACAGAGAGGATGCTAGGTAAGCTGGCGGCTCAGCAGGACGTGCCGGAGGGAGCCACCAACCTGGGGTAGTGAATGTTGCCCCACGCAGCCCCGTCCTGGCAGTCTGATCCCCACAAAACCCCTCCAGATGCCTCCACACGGCCCCTCATACACCACCTCTATATATGTGTGTGGGTGAGGCTTATGTGGCGCTGTTTGATATGTTTATGACGTTCCTTTGATAGATCTATATCGTCCTCGTAATACTTCAAACTCATTTAGATAAACCTGACTTTATAACATATACCAAAAATACTTGCACGAGACTTTATTGGGGCAATGTTTGGAAAATATTAAACCTCTTATCTATACCTCAAGAGAAAATGACTTGTAAGTCGGTGCAAAATCTATGACTTGAAGAATCGTAGCAAAGCGTTTTAAGCATCTTATAATGTCAAGTACCTCGCCCGTCTCAAGGGGGAGACTTGTAAAATGTTCCAGGAGTTTCAAGGATGTAGAGGGGAAGGTTATGAGAATTGAGGCGCCCACAAAGTTTACTAATAAAGCAGCCAAGCTCATGGTTCTAAATGTATTCCTCGTAGTATCGATATCCCAGGAGTAGCACAATCTGTTGGGGTTGAGTCAGGTGTATATTCTTGGTCAGTAGCGATTAGCGTCACCAGCAAATGCGTTATAATGGGACTGTGGGCGGCTGCGCTGAGTCTAAAGATTCGTCATGTTCATCGAAGATTTCACACCGGAAGTTGTGTATCAGATGTTTGTGGTGGTTCTGTATTGTTCGTGGGAGGTTTGTTGCTTTGTAAGAGACGACCAACAGGATCATAGACAACAATTCTTATGTAAGAGCCAATCCCGAGGAAACTGACACGGATGTTATCAATTATGTCAAACATCGACGACAGCAGCGAGATGTGTTGGAGAGACGGATGTGCTGCCACTAATGATCAGAAGATGTAGTCGTTCCTTAGGGGCTGATGGCATTTTCAGACACCAGCAAAGATGGCTCTGTGGTAGACTCTGATCTCCCTGCGTATCTGGTGCACAGGGATCCATACCGCAGCCCAAGGTCTTTCTAGTAAGTCAAAAGACCCATCGCCGTAGACAAGGAGTAGAGTGTGTGTGGTCGTTAGGGAGAGGATGGTGTCGTCAATTTTGGCAAGGCAGATGAGTTTGAAGATGTAGCAGTATTGGCTGCATTGGGGGTCAGAGATGGTATATACTCGTATATATATATAACAGTATAGACTGGAGAGAGAGAGAGATGGATAGTGGACTAATAAAATGATGATGATGTACAATATGTAAGACTTTGTGGGTGAACTATTAGCAAGTGTGGGAAGGACTGGGTGTTAAATTCAGGCCGGACGTCGAGGGATATGTTTAGCGAGTTGGACACGGGTTTACACTCATGGTCCTTGCAAATAATTTTGGGTGTGGAGACTATTCAGGTAATCGAAAGTCAACCAAGAATATGTTTCGTTGTTATTTATTATATTTTTTAATGTTATTCTTCTCCTAGGATAGGGAAGGCATAGTAACTATCTGACCGGGTGATGATGTATACGAAACACTAGTGAAGGCTCCTCTCAGGCTAGTACTGAGTGACGACGTGGGCGATGACAGCGGGAATGGTGGCAGGGGTTATAGTCGGCACATATAAGAGCGAATAACTATAGGTGTTCACTTGCTCAATGGCACTATACCCAGGAGGTTCAGCGGGGCCTGACAACGGGATCGGGTGATGAATTTGGCTTTGATGTGCGATAAGACGGGGTCATGGTGGAGGGGACGGGGCTGTTGATGGTTTGGGGCGGCAGTTTGTTGGAGGATTTCATCAGCTTTTTTCCATAAAATAAAAATTGTAACAGCTTAAGAATTTTTCATAATGCTTTCTACGTTGAACACACACACACACACACACACACACATGTATACAATATATATACGTATATGAGAGGAAACTTAGTATTGTCAAAAGCAAAAGAAGCAAACATAAAATTGTCTGCTATAATCAGACATACAGTATATATACACCTTGATTTGTATTTCTCTCTCTCGTCTGTACTCACCCCTGAAGATGTGAATTACACGAAAGCGCTTGGGAACTTCGTGTTTTCTTCTTTCCTTGTGGTTATCAGCATATATATATATATATATATATATATATATATATATATATATATATATATATATATATATATATATATATATATATATATATATATATATATACACATACAGTATGTGCCTGGCCTGGTACCCTTCCAAGATCTTTCTGTGTGTTGTGTGCTGGCGCCTGTTTAACGATCAGTTTAGAATTGATAACCGCTTTAGACCCTTGTTATATTCTTACCAGTAATCAGAAAACGTTGTCTTATTTGTACACGTTTAATCCCGAGTTAACTTCACTAGGGTTCCGACTGTCCTGTTTGGAACCGTCAAGAAAATGTTATTTGTTTCTCTGGCCTTCTATGATGACTCCTATGTTGTATTTTTTTTGGGGAGGCCAAATTGCTGTCGTGAAGTTGTATTTTTTCTGGTTCACCAAGTTTTTTCCGAATTAATTCCACAACTAATGACAAACCGCCTCACGACAGAAACTGCTTTGGTCTATAAATTGTCTCCGAACCTGAGCCTTAAATTATTAACTTTTTTCTGTAGAATTTAGACGCATGAACTTGTACAGACTATTGAAAGCTAACGAAAAGTGTTTATTTAGTGGCCATGAAATAGGGTTCTTATCAAAAATATTTTATCAACCACTTAACATTGTCTGTTAACATTTTATCATCCACCTTTTTTCTGGCTTTTTTTTAAACAACAGAACCAACAGTTTTTCTTGTTGTGTAGCGGAAACTTTTGGCTAGGACACAAAAACTGAATTTCTTTAATAGAGAGACAAAAACTCTCAACAACAGCCATCGGTCAATATAATAAGAATTAATCCTCTATGACTGAGGGAATAACCGAGTAGCAAGTTCCATTCACATAACATTTTATAAGTTAACGAAATCAAAGTAGATTTTTTGTTTTAAGAATTTGTGTGAAGGTGACGGAAAGGACAGTTTGTAGTGCACTTCACAACATCAGAGACAACCAAGAGAGATGACTCAATAAACAAGATTGATCTGGCCTTAATAACCCAGACGTAGGTGACCACGACCTCGGAACCTCGACTGAGTATTTTTTTTTTCATGAACGATGACAGAAACTGATGATTAGAAAAAAACATTTATTCTATAAGAATAAATTCAGGAAAACAACAAAAACCCGTCCATGAAGAGAGACGTGGATGTACGAGAATTAATGTAGCATAACTATACATACAGTAAGCATACAAGGAACAAACAGCATACACACAAACCACATATACAGCAACACAAACAATAAGACCCCCCCCCCTCCCAGGGAACTTAACTACCGTGCCATCAAGCTTAATACAGGGTCATATTTTTTTTATTCTAGAACCCTAAATAATTACTATATTTTAGGACGTGTAATAAACAGGAACTTACAAAATCCTTAGGAATAAAGTCTTCTAGGAGTAGTGTCTCACCTGGGTATGTTATTCAGTTGGGGGAAACACTTACCACTCAATGGGTTAATTAAGCTAGTAACTGACAGAAGAACAGTGAGGGAATAGCTTACAAGGCATCAGTTAACCAACAACCCAAATGACCTGCCACGTTAATTAAATTATAGTGATTAATTACTTGAATTTATCACAGAATCGAGTCAGAGGATTAACAGAACGATCAAGTGAGACCCGACCAATACTCCCATAAACATCTTGGATGAAAACAAATCAACTTTCGATGGAATTCCACCAAACTACTCCAACGTATTATCAATTACGGGCAAATTATTGAACTCCGAATTTCCCTGTGGCACATGACTAGAGTAAAACATGTTGGTTATCCATGATTCCATTCACATAAAATAATCATATTACCAGTAACGATGAACACAAATTCATCTATAAGTAAGTTTTTTTTTTTAGAACTATGTAAGGTATTATATAAAAATAAGCCAGAAAAATGATAAGGACGCAATAGCTTACAAGTTACACACGATGATAATATTACATTTGGTTAGGAATTTGACTGGGGTGAATTAAGGGCCTAGATAATTCCTGCCTTTACAATTAGCCTCATTGTACTGAACGTGAGTGTCATAACTACAGAAACTTATTTGAATTAATAAGACATTTGTTACAAAATAAGGAAACTCCTCCATGATGTTCGTCTATTATTATTATTACTACTACTACTACTACTTTTTAGACACCACCACTACTACTACTACTATCTGTATAACATAAAAAGACGGCGTGTGTCAACAGCCTCGTTAAATAGTTGAAAATTTCATGTCAGGGGCACAAGACTTATGCTCTCCTCCTCCCAGCTGTCCTTATCAGAAACACATTATCGTAAAACTATCAGTTGGGATTTATGGGAATGAGTTCACCTTCGTCGAAAGAAAAAAGAAAATATCAAGATAATGAAGGCAGGAGAGTGTAACAGTGTCGCTACTTATAAAGGACTTACTTTTTATTTTCTTCAGTGAGGACTTTTATATAATGAGGTGTCAGGGATGCCAACGTTAGCCATACGCCTCCTTTTATGTTCCACTTTGTTTCGACCTTTTCTTTTAATTACTGTCCCCAAATCAATGTCATTTTGGCCGACTTTTCATATTTATTAAACAAAAGAGTCCGTGATACGGGCAAGATTTCATAGTTGACAGAACAAAATAAATTACACATTTTTTCTTCAAAAATAGTACAGGTGTCCTTTAAATTTGATTTCCGTGAAGGTAGATAACTTACCATTTACGAATCTCTTTTAAAAGGTGCCAGTGAGGTAAATAGGGTGCAGTGGTCGAGTGGATACAGCATTCTCCTCTTGTCCTACGGTCACTGGTTCACTCGCAGTCCACCCAACTGTAAATGGGTACCTAACTTTACAAAGAAAGGAGAGTGAAGGCGGCCGAGTGCAGTGTCGGTCTCCCTGCCTTACATACCAAAGGCTTAGTATAGTGTGCTGTATCCACACTGTCCCTGACCGGCGGTAACGACTTCCACTTTTCCATTGACGGCGACGGTGTATATTGTTAATGGCTGCATATAACATGAAATAACAAATCCTGACCTAACTAAACCCAAGTTAACTAAGGAGTTACGTAAGATCGGTCAGTTAGTTTACGTTCTTTATATGTAAGTTTGTTTTCGCTGGTTTATATTGCATGATATACACCCTAGTGACTTACTCCCTGCACTTGACGACAGAGTTTCGGTTTTGTTTTTTTCGAAATAAAAGAGCAGAGAGAGAAAACAGGGCAGCGTCGTTATCAAATTTATTGACGAAGTGAAGCAGGATGATTTGAACTGATTGGGGTTTTATGACATAAACAGAACACTTTGTGGCAGCGAGTTCCATAGCGTGCTAATTCGAGGTAGAAATGAGTTTTGATTGTTTATGGTTGACAGAGGTTCTGTAGAGGTTAGCTAGAACAGTTTACCTCAGTGGGTGATTCAGTCTCCACACATGTTCACCTTTAAGAAATTATTACATAAGCGTTGGACAGATCAAGATGCTGTGTCCTCGGTATACATAATATTACAACTACCTCGGCTAAATTAGTACCAATTATAGTAACGCAAATGGTGGAAGATGGGGTCTGGCAGGGTTGATCCCTTTGGCCAGATTACACTTACAGTAAGTATTATAATGAGTACCCAGAGGGCCATACCACCTAAAATGAGGTGCACCCGACTTGGCGGGCTATTTCTGGTTTGACCTCACCTTTTATAAAACCCTTTGAATTTTTTTTTTTTTTTTTTTGCTAAAAGACCGGAAACGTAAATTTAAGATGGTTGCCATTCAGTTTAGCAGAAAATCATAATTTTGGTCATATATCAGCACACAGGTCACATTAAACCGACACACACACACACACACACACACACACACACACACACACACACACACACTACGTCCTTATAGAATTACTAAATACCGACGACATTCAAAGATTATTGCTACACACAATTCTTCGTATTATCAGAACTGTCACCCACAAGTGTTCAAAACATTAGTCACACGGATCTAACATTCCATTATCACTGTCGCGCGCACTTTGCATTCCAACATCCCTGCCAAACGGACTGCTCTATATATTGGCATTAGACAATTCGTTAATGTATCTGTGTTACTCAGACTGTACGGAAATATATCAATATTATCCGGACTGTGCGGTAATATATCGGTATTACTTGGAATGTACGGTAATATATCGGTGTTACTAGGACTCTACATTAATATATCGGTTTAACTTGTACTCTACGGTGATATATGACAAGGACTCTAAGGTGGTTAACAGTATCTTCCACGTACGATACGGACTCAAGACCTATACAGTACATGTCTCAATGTTGATGTTCACGGACGCTGCCACAACTTCTAATATCCGGAGAAAGGAAACTGGCTGCGGTATGATCAATATATATATATATATATCAGCTTTTTAAAGAACTCTTCTCAGAATCTTCTACAAAAACACAGACGAGAGAGAGCCTTGAGCACACTTGCACTGAGACACCCAGGAAGGAGTGGTAGCTGCGCGCTCAATGTTACTGCCTGTTTCACCACCTCTCACACACACACACACCGACTGTTACACTATACTGTACAACCATCTTATATACACTGGCTACCTATCCCTTAAGCCTGGCTCTTTGAATGAAAAAAATTAAGGATTTCACATCATAATTTCATTGTTTACACTTATACTAAGTACGTGTAAGGCTCAACTCTACATGGAGCCAAGATTGACTCTCCTACAACTTACACTTGGAGTTTGGTCGAGTTGAGTAAAGTTTGATATCAAGTTCTGGAAACTTTTCAAAAGTGATGAACTTGTGTGGCAAGAAAATTATTTTTTTGTGAATTTTTAAGAAATAACGTACACTTGGATTATAGAAACGCCACAAAATGCTTTAGTATAAACTTTGCTTTTGTAAATTGTGATGATTTAAATTTGGCACGAACATCCTCAGAAGAAATATTTTTACAAATTTGATCAGGGAGACCGACATGTGTGGACAAGTAATCAGGACAAAAGAAACAACACTTGATATGGTGGAGTGTAACAAGGTGTCAGGGTCTCTGCCAGGGCCGGTGAGGGGAGGATGAGTGGGTGTGAACACTGTGGCTGGTGTTCTGATATCTGATGATAGCCAGCAGCGTGCAGGTGACAGAGGACAGGAACACACACACACACACACTCACCTGGCCAAAGTAGATTTGTTGCTGCACGATATTTAATTACGCAAATTCATATTTAACCAGGATTTCCTTCAAGATAAGAACTATTCAATAGCAAATATATATATATATATATATATATATATATATATATATATATATATATATATATATATATATATATATATATATATATATATATATATATATTATATAATGAGTGTGTGTTGCGGTAAATATAGAAGGCGTGCGATAAATCTTAAAAATCGACTGAAGTTTTTATCCAATAGCGTTAACTTTTTATTTTTATTGCTATAACTCAATAAAAATTTATTTGTAAAAGGTAAAAAAAAAATGTTTCAATTAAGGATTTCGTTTACTATCACAACATAGCAATATTGCCCCCAAAGAAGGTTAGGTTAGGTTAGATAACTTTTTGTAGGAAACCTTTTTCTTTATATGTATTTTTATGATCTAAATGATCGTTTTGGCCAGTCAAACCTTCAAAAAAGATGAATACATAGAAATTATCGCTAATCGGCAATTATCCCTATTTAGTGTAACTCTCCTCTCATGTGGAAATATTTATTGACAATTAGCCTATCTGGGTGAGAATCCAACTGAGTTCTACGAATGGGGGACAGAGACTCTTCTAAAGTTAATGTCTGGATTAATATTACGAAATCAAAGATTTACGTTTCCTTTTTCTTTAGAAAAGTTGCAGTGACAGACCCTGTTTATCTTGACATGTTTCACCAGGTTCTACAGCCCCACCTTCCCTCACATGACATCCCCAATACTCTCGTCTTTCAATAAGATGGCTCTCCTCTTCATCACATAAACATATTTCGGACGTACCTTAATGAAAGATTTCAAAATCGCTGTAAAGTTCGTAGCAGAAACAGGATTGGAAGGGTCGATCTCCGAATTAACCAAACACCTATGTATCTTTGTATGGAGTTTCAGAAAGTCTGATGCGCACAAAACAAGAGTTGTAGATGTACAAGATTTGCGAAACCGTGTTGATGTGACAGCAAGTTGTATAATTGCACAGTTGCAAGTGAAAGTGTTCAACAATGACGCTGAGAAATTTGAGGTGCACAGAGACATTGATGGTGCTCATGTCTAAACAAATATCTAAGTTGATATGTAAATACACATTGTTTCTTCAGTTTTTCTGTGTGTGTGAGAGAGAGAGAGAGAGAGAGAGCGCGCATGTGAGCGCGAATGCATGTTTGTGATATGTTTATTCTTGTTATTATAAAATTCTTCTCATAAATTAACTCGATTTTGTGGCCGTGATTATCATGCAACATACAAATTATTCTGCCCAGGTGTGTAGGTGCGTAGGTGCGTGTGGAGGCAGTGAGTTTACCTTGTCATCTTGTCACAAGATATAGAATGCCGACTATGACACGAACACACACAACCTCTGCCTCACCGGCTCTGGCAGAGTCCCCATGACACCGCGTGACACTGGGCTTCACAGTTACCATATCAGTGTCATGTGTTGACGTGCCAACACCTTGTATGTGATTATGATTGTTGAAAAGGTTTGATGAGTGTGGGTTTTGCTCTTTATAGACTGACTTATATACTCAACAGGACAAGGTCACAGCAGAGTTTGATCGATGATGTTTGAAAAAGGTTTATTTATCGATGATGCGAGAAGGAAGGTCCAAGGCGTCATGCAGAATTTAGTAAAGAATGTGAAGGAATTTTTACAGTAATATTCAAATGTTGAAATTAAATCAGGAAATTATAGTCTTTTTGACAATCTGATACTCAACTCTTACTCAACGATTTTAAATTTTGAGAGACTACAGTAAATGTTCTTAGTAGACCTCAATACAGTAGTAAATAACACCTTGAACCTTCTCGAGTGTTGTGATAAATGACAATCGCTCATTATAATTTTCATCGTTGGTAATCAGAGTCATTCACGGAAATGTATGTCACGTGTTTGTGTATTTATCTAATTTTAATACACTCATACTTAAAATACACATGGTAAGTTTTCCCCTGATTAAAAGTATAGTATTATGCAAATGGTTGTCCAAAAAAAAGACCAACAATTATTTATTGTTTTTGGACCTTTAGCCTAATGATAGGAAAACAAAATCAGGAATGAGCGAAAAAATTTCCCCCTAGTGTCAATGGTATCATTAACAAACGGACACAAAACTGTATTCACAATTATTAAACATAAGAAAAACTTTTATTTAACGAAGACAAAGATAACTCTCAGTGTAAACAACGTAAAACTGACAGTGGCAAACCTAAATAAGAAGTGAAGGATCCAGCTAACATCACTGTATAGCTGAACCTCTTGTTGGGAATCGAGTGAACCAACCTGATACTAGCAGGTCTTCCTTTAACAGATCAGAAGACTTGATCTCCAAAAAAAAAAAAAGTTAAAAATTAATCACTTTCATAAGCTAACATTTCAAGTTTGCAAAATGAAGTCAGCACGATATAAGCAACTCCTGCACATACTAACCAGAATTAAACGATCCGAAATTCCATCCGAGCGACACTTACAAAACCACGAATAGTTCCAATTACACAAAACACAGAGGTTAACGCAGAGAATATACCGAAACAGACCTTCGAGGATCCACTGTACCTAGCAAGGAAGAGACGACATAATTCTTTAACATGGAACTACAGTAAATCTCACACATCAAAGTCTGCACAGAAACCCTTGGATAAGTTCGTTCCTGACCTTATGCTGCCTGATATGACGCCCCCAAAACTCTCATAACTTTAACCCAGTAGATTAGTATGTATGGGGAGGAGAATGTGTCAACACGTGCATTAAGGAGCTCACTCGGGATGAAAACCACCTCATCGAGCGGGTTAATGAAGCTTGGCACTGCTTGGATCAGGCTGAAGTAAACAGAGCAATTAATCATTTGAGACGGCGAGTTAAAATATTGCAAGATGGCGGCTATTTTAAATATATGTGTTTATTTTTATAATTGTTATATATTAATTGTTCACCCAAATTGACAAACTTAAAGTGAAATAATGTGGGAGGTGTTGGTGTATGTTGGTAATGGTGTATGTGGGTGTTGGTGATGGTTGGGGGGGGTGTTGTTAGTGTACATGGGTGGTGATGGTGATGATGAGGGGGAGGAAGGGGGGGTGTTGTTGGTGTATATGACTGGTGGGGATGGTGGAGAAAGTAGGGGAGTGTTGGTGGTGATGAGGGAAATCATTTGATCACAAACAAGGTGTTAAGAGGCAACACTTGCTACCTTCACCCATCTTACCTTCAATCAAACACCAATTCACGTCACCCTGAGCACCTACAACACTAGACCAACTGTGTGTGACTCCGGTTTACCGTGCAGCTGTAAATCTAAGTTAAGTGGTGGTGTTTCACGCTGTGTCATTTCTGAGTGACTGATGGTGACTTACCCTGGTTTGTTGATCGTGTACGTGATAGTGGAGGATATAAGGTACCTGAGGATCCTTCATCTATCAATATATCGTAAAACTGATACTATACGAAGGTTGTAATGTAATGTAGTTGGTCCGGCTACTGCCTAACCTAACCATCTACCACCTGTTATTGTGGGTTTTTTTTTATCAGTAATTATGTTCTTTTATATTGGGAGTAACTATTTACACACCAGTTAAAGCATGTGTTTTATCTAAGAACTCCCATTAGCATGAGGTCTGAGGGATACAAATGTGGGTATTGTTTTGTGGGTGTGTGAGAGCGTAGATTTATTGTATTAAGCCTCATCTACAGCTGGCCATGGTCCACTGCACCACCACCACCCGCGACCATCATGCCACCTCGAATATTATCACCATCATCACCACTATCTCCAGGCCAGCTAAATTTACTTGTTTTTAGTACAGTTTGTGGAGCTTGAGGCATTCTAATGTAATTCTTCAGAGCGCGAGGTAGTAAAATCAACTTTAAGTCGTTCATAAATACGTCTCAACCCGGATTTACGAACGCACCCCAAGATGTTTACCTTGGCATAGTGTATTGTGTTTACGAAGGCTTCGCTCACATACTCTCCTGGTGTTTTGCAATTAAATATTTCTTTATTAAAATGTAGATCAGTATTTCTTATGTTGATTTCTTAGGCGCTGATAATGACGCAAATGATAAGAAAAAATCCGTCATATGATAGCACGTGAGAAGTGTATTCACGCGCGGCATACCTAAACAAGGTACGGTAATCTATACTGTGTGTGTGTGTGTGTGCGCGCGCGCGCGCTTCAACAGTCGGAGTACCTGACACAGGTTAATTATACCGAGACATATGCATCATTTCCTGTCACATCCATAGTAACATACCGGGCTGTATCTGTTGAGCATATGCCACCGGTACTTCCTTCACATCGCACAATATTCACACAACCTGTTATGTTACGAAGATGATACAGAACGAGCCTATAACGAGAAGTCTGTATATTATAAGTTAACCCAATCAGTTATGACTCTGCAGTTACCGTCATGTTTGTGTTTAGTTGCCTTGACCTCTTTTCTTTGCTCTTCGTCTTTCGAGCATTTTTCTTCAGATCAAACTTCCTTTATCCCTTCATTGCGGAGATGGCACTTTGGATGTTTTATTTGGTTGATGCCAGACGATTTTATTCAGCTCAGTGGGGACCCCGCACACAATTGGTTAGTAGACTACCTATATTAAATACGTATGCCATTTGTCTTTGTGCCCTATTAGACTGTTCACTTTGGTTTAATTGGGTAAATTTCACAAATATGATTAATCAAAGTGCAGCAGAGTCTAGAGCATTGTCATACTTCGCTGAACTGTTCCTCTATTTTTATATTTCAGCTCCACCTGTAGTGTTGTCTGATAAAAATGTCGTAGTTTTATTCATTCTACCCACGTTACTGAGGGAGTAATGAACTCCTCAATTTATGTGCAAGACAACATTGCTCACACAACATGGAACACTCACGCTTCATGCAGTCTGTAATTATGTACTGTGTGTGTGTGTGTGACAAGTTACCACATTTTTCACCCTGTCCGCAAATGCGTGGCAGGGTAGTGTTTTTGGACCTGTCTTCATGTGTGTCCTCAAAATAACTCGAGAACGGGTTTGCAGATTTACACTAAACTTGATGGATTTGATACCCAAATTGACCAAGAGTTGATATCGTCCCGAGAAAAAGGGTCATTCATGTGCTTCGTCAGATAATCAAGGTGGGAGGAAGGTGCATCCCTATCATTAGGAACGGTAAAGAACACGAAGTAAAAGAACTGTGTTACCGGCGAAGGTGGCACAGATATATAGTGACTCTCTCCATGCTAGTACGACAGTTTTCAAGACCTTTACCTGAAGTGCTTCCTTAAAACAGACAGCCGCACCTCCACCTGCCACACCTTGACGGTCAACGTGGATGTTTTCATATCTTGACATTAGAAAAGATAAGGTTGTAATAAATAGATTAACTCTATTACTTAATTTTAAATATAAATCATTAATCGTATAAAAAAATTGTTAATTCCGTTAAACCTCCCCTGGCTGTATCCCTGGACTTAAATCATCGTTTTCTCGTAGGTAACACGAAGAAATAATTATATCACAAAACCTGGGAAAATAAGAATAAAAGATGAAAGCTGCGGAAATTAAAAGAGCGGCAAGAAAGAATTTAAAAAAGGTTACTGAGAGAGACACAGAGACATAGGCTACTCAAGGATCTTTTATGTACAAAAGCAGAAAAGAAAATGAAACTTAAAATAACCTCAACAGCAAAAATGTAAACGCCCTGGTGGAAGAGAACACAAACACACACACACACACACACACACACACACACACACACACACACACACACACACACACACACACACACACACACACACACACACACACACACACACACACACACACACACAACTCGAGACAGAGAGTAAAAAAGAGGATTAAGAAATAAGAATTGGAGATAACTGAAGTAACGTAACCAAAAAAATCGTCTTATGAACTTGGTGAACCTTAAAGAAAGAAAAAACTTAAGGTGGAATATGCAAGAGGTAATCAACAATAGACATAGAATAAAACAACAATAAACGGACAATTATACCAGATTATGCTAACTGACGTGATATCCCAACTCATGAATAATAAAAAAAAAAAATCAGCGTAATTTAAACCTTTAACATATCACTTAGTTTATTAAATAAGTTGTAGAAAACTCGTTATAATTTAACTTTGAATTATAATTAGAAATAAATAACTCATTAGAATTCCCCAAAAAAAGTGAAATATCTCATTAATTGACGGCATAAAGTCCAATTTAAAGTGACCCAACACATAAACACCAGCAAAAGAGTAATTTACGCTCCAGAAATTATTGACACGAATAACACACAAATTGCAGAATACTTAAAACAGCAAGTTGTAATTAACATGGTAGGTATAAATAAAGACAAAGTACAAATCAGAATTCCATTATTGGTTTTAACATTGGGAGGAAACCAGACGTCAGAAAATAAATGTATATAGGGGCTGTGAAAGGTTAAACGTAAAGCAACAACAACACACACACACATTCACACACACACACACACACACACACACACACACACACACACACATACACACACACACACACACACACACACACTCACACACACACACACACACACACACACACACACACACACACACACACACACACACACATACACCCACACACACATACACACACACACACCACACACACACACATACACACACACACACACACACACTCACACACACACACACACACACACACACACACACACACACACACACACACACACACACACATACACCCACACACACCCACACTCACACACACACACACACACACACACACACACACACACATACACCCACACTCACTCACACACACACACACCCACACACCCACACACACACACACAAACACACGTAATTGGAGAGTTATAGATAAAGGGAAAGTATAATAAAGGGAAAAGGGTGAGAAAAGATAGAGGAAAGGTTGAGAAAGGAGGCAAAGACATACCAAATTATGTAAGAAAACAGGTCACCTTTACGAGTGAATTTATAGTTTTTAGTTCAAGTAACTAATCACAATAATCAACAGAAATCTTCCATTTACATCCTACACCATTATTTACCTAATTTACACCATTTTATATTACCATTGCTTTCATCTCCCGTATTACTTAATTCACGAGAGTATTTAATAACTAGGGTAAGATGCTTATCCATGGCTAAGTCTGATTGTCGTTTGAAAACCAATTCCACTCTTTCCGACAAACTCTGACCTTCTCTCCGTATAAAAGCTCTGATTTGTATTCAGCAGTTACGCAGTTTACCCCATACATATTCAATATTCCTTCACTGCTTCTCTACCTCCTCTGTCATAGACCTATCACTTTTTTTTTATAAATCCATATATGTCACAAACATATTTTCATCTTCTGCCGAAACTTTTCACTCCTGTTCGTCAATGTAAAAGTTGATTCGTTTATAATAAGCAAGATCATGTGGTGGTGGTGTGTCCTACGTAACTTTAATCTGGGTCTCCGCTCTTTGGATTGTTAGGGATGCCTTTGTTATATAGCTCAACATCTCCACAGAAGGTGTTACTTTATAAACTTTCTTAAGCTGTATATTCTTCGTATTTCAGTTTAGTCTTTTTTTTTGTATCGTTCCACCTCAGTGATGGTTGATAATTCGACTTGTACTCTCAGTAATGGTGTCGTATAGGGTTTATGCTTACACCTATTTCCCTTTATCCTTCTCTTTGTATACGACCATCTCCCTATCATTAACCTTCTCTCTCTATACGACCATCTCCCCTCAGCCTTAACCTTCTCTCTACATACGACCATCTCCCTCAGCCTTAACCTTCTCTCTACATACGACCATCTCCCCTCAGCCTTAACCTTCTCTATATACGACCATCTCCCTCAGCCTTAACCTTCTCTCTACATACGACCATCTCCCCTCAGCCTTAACCTTCTCTCTACATACGACCATCTCCCCTCAGCCTTTAACCCTGATAATTTTTACGCTAATGACTCCACTCTGCATTCTTCAACTCATTTCCATTTTCTGCGTAATGCTGCTGCCAGTTGCGTTTTGTGTCATATTCATTTCCTTTCCTAAATTGAACCTACAGAACATCTCAACCTGAGGAAGTAATAACTTAGGTCAGTTTCGCTGTTCCAAAACACAATTGTCTTTGTCTGTATCTTCTTTGTATATCTTAGTTTCCCAATCAGTATTTCCCGACGAATGTGAGTGTTTTTATTAGCCGAGCAATATATACGTATGCTGAATATCACAATGATTTAATTTCGATCTTGGACACAACTTAGCGAAATCTGCTTCCTAAATGCTAGGAGTTTTACACAGATGTCACATTTATTTTCCCCCTGACTGCTACTTCGTGTATAACAAAAGCCTCATACAACACCCTTCTATAGAGTACTGTTAACATGGATTATTTCACTATTACTACCCATCCTTCATCCATTTCTTGTCGTAGGTGTAGCTTCTCTTTCTCTTTAACAGTTACCATTGTAGTCATTGATCTAAGAACCAATATACCTGTGAGCCAGCTCCTAAGACCTGGTCCCGTGAACAAGGGTGGCAACTTCCTCCCACAAATGCTTCATGGAGTCCAGCCACTGAATGTTACTCTTACACCCGGTCTCCCTTTAAGCATCAAATCTTTGACAGTTAGAGAATGATTGATATGCCTTTCAGTCTCCTCCAACACGGTCGTAATGTGTGCATCTGTCCATACTAGGTTGAGTTGACTAAAATAATCGACAACAACATCCCAAATAGGCAACACAACACATAGGAAAAACAGAGAACAACTTATGTCATGAAGGGAAACTACCTGAAGTCAGTCATAATCATCGCTATATCCCCATCGTTATATTATACCTGTACACGTAATTTAGTAAAGAATTCATCAAGATACGTAGTGAGGAGATAAATGATATATCACGCTCCTCGTCTGTAGTATAATGGACATGATGCTCCAAACCCTCAAAATAAATCAGGTCAACTGTGTAAACGTAGATCTTCATATGAAATGTCACCAATATGTCAAATTAAAGAGATCATTGTCAGTAATATATACCCGTAGATAGGTCCTGGTGTGACAAGCTGTGAAAAGAGATGAGGTGAATTTCCTATAGAGAAGTAAATAGAATTATTTCCTTATGTAATGAAGATAGCGTTTTTCATATATTGTATCCGGTGCTAATGTAGGGAATGTTTATGTTTGAGGTAAGGGTTAACAGAGGCGCCACGAAGGAACCTGTCAGTACGATACAAAGGCAAGAGTTGAAGGTACACTGTTATGGTTGCATTGCTCCACTGGCATATTTTCAGAGTTGTGTTAACTGATATCAGAGCGATTGTTTGTTTATAAGTCTGAAATTAAGAAATAAATACAAGAACTGGATTTTACAATATTTACTTACTAAATACAGTATAAATTAAACTATGTAATGTTTAATTAATGCAATTCTGCATAACGTCAGTCAAGTGCCTTTAAACTTACCTGTTGAATAAATAAGATCCAAAACGTATGCGAACATTTTCTCCCGAATTAAAAGTCCCTGGGTGACTTGGTAAAAAGATGCCTCCAAGGGGTTGAGTGACACTTGATTCCACTTATATGGTTTCCGTAAGAGGTAAGTGGAAGGAGTGAAAATCTTGCAACTTTTTAAAGGTAATGTCATCCAGAAGGTAGACGTGTTTATTATATCATCACATTATCCATAATAAATATTGAGTCACGTCAGCACCAGAATATAATAGGATACTTATACAAAATAAACTGACTCGGATGTTGTCAGCTTTAACAAATTTTCAAAGAAGGAATAGACGGGAGGGAGGAGTGGCAACTTATCCATCTAAGTAAGGAGGTTAGCTCACTTCTTAAATAATATCATGTAAAAAAAATTAACTAAATCAAACAAATCATCAAAGGTGTTCGACCATCCAGTTATATAGACCCATGCAGTGCTCCGGGGCCGGGGTCGAATGCCAGCCTCAGCTTCGCTCTCACTGGCTCCGGACTCCGGGTTAAAAAAAAACTGACAAGATCCGCTCAAACACCGGATCCTGGAGTTGAGTCGTGGCTCTAGAGTTATGCCAACCTTAATGAGAAGCATTAGTGTATCATTCCAAATGTAATGTAATGTAATGTGAATAAGTTAGTCTTCCTGAAACATGGGGTGGTAACTCGCTTATGCTTTGTTAAACATTTAGCATTATGTGGTTACTCAACATTATAGTTCCCACCCACATAATACACATCTTGTTTCGTAATGTGGGAACTCATGTAATCGTCAAACTAAATTTTTCCTCTTATACCACGACAGTTTCACTCCACGCCTCTCCGACAATGTGAGTGTCTACCCCAAAAAATATGTTATTATTTGTATTTTTTTTCTATTTGCATCCTGCTTAGATATCGTAAGAACTAAAGCCCTCCTATACTCTCAGGACTCCTTCCACGTCAAAACTTTAGTCATTAATGATTTTAGCAATGACATTATCTTTCAGTTTCTGGAATGAAATGGAATCATAAGTCTGGAACTATACAATACTTTAATTCTTCGAACGTCCTTGTTGGTTTGATCATTGAGGATTAATGGTTTGGACAGTTTCTACTCTCGATTTGACTCATTGTCTGGCTGGCTTAAGACCCTTTCATCTCTACCAGCAGATTGGTGTAGGTGTTTGTCTGGTTTTCTCTCCCTCTGCTTTCTAAGAGAGGAAGGGAGCCAGTATGAATTATGAGAGCCTTCTCCCCTCCTCCACTCTTTAAGGAGAGGAGGATGAAAGGTAGTTACTCCCAAGGGGATGGACTAAAGGGTGGTAAACTTCCCTTCCCCATTCGGCCACTGTTTTGACTTACGGGTGAGCCAAAGCCTCCCTACCTCACTAGTCCGGCCCCGTATAAACAATTCTCTCAGGATTAACTTCTAAGTGTGTAAACTAGAGAGAATATTACTAAACAAGTTCTCGTTATATCAAGACATTATTGCACCAGTACAGAACTCGCAATGTGATTTCAAGTTCCTCAGGCCCTCTATTTAATACAGATGAATATTACACAGACGCATGAAGCCAAAAGTCAGCATCCGTGATGGAGGCGCCGCTACTGTTGATCTCTCCCTCTGGTCAGCTCATTCCAGGTGTTTTTATTGCCTCCCTCTCCTCTCGTCGTACCACATGATCAAGCTATCTTATCCCCGTTTCTCTCATTTTATTGCTTATACGTGTCATTCTTGCTCTTGCTGGAGTATATATATATCTCTGTTTTCTAGTCTATCCAGAATGACACTCCTAATATCCTCAACAATTTTTTCTTCTTTTTTCTTCCTCAATGCCCACGTCTCCTCATCCTATATTACAACCCGACCTATTCACTGCATCGTGTCTTTAGAATCAACTTCTCCTTGGCATCCTTCTGTTATTCACAACCACCTCCAACTTCCTTCATATTGGTTATCCTGTTTACACTCTCGCTTTCACTGTCTCTTCAACCCCAAGTAATTCAACCTTGCCCGAGTGCGTCAGTTTTTCATTTCTCCTCCCCACAATCTTTTTCGTGTCTTCTCCCGTTTTTCTATATATAATAACCCCGTCTTCCCTGCATTCATTTTACAAACCCAGACTCTCAATACTCTCCTACCACTGCAACACTCCTTTCTGTAACTCCAATATACTACATCTTACGGGATTCTATCTTAGGACTTCTCCAGAACCACAAACAAATAATCACACTTTTCATCCCCTCTTCCAGTATCTTCCCATCTCTCTACACTTCCCTTAGACATGTCCAACAATCTCTCCAGCCCTTTACTTCCAGCCCTTATCCTCAGATCCTCTAACCCCAGCCCTTAATCCTGGCAAGCCCTTCATCCCGTACCTATACAGTGCTCTTACCTAAATCTGGTGTTCAAACAGAAGTTGAAGCTCTGGGAAATATTTCCTATATCCTGTCTTCATCTTATTCTCTTATGCTAAACCCACAACTTCAATGCTCCAGGTAATATCCGTTCGATTCTCGTCCTCCGCCACCGTCCTGGTCCACAGCTATCACAAACGCCTCTCCACCTTGTACTTACTTGTCTTATTAACTCTATCTTAATCACTCATTCATCTTCCTCTTGATCTGAACGAACTATTTGTGGTATCATAGTTTGGCATCACGTTGACATGATCTATACGCCATCACCAACTAACATCCATCTTCTCATTAATCTTGACTACCACCCCCATCAATTCCTCTTTAAGATATTCCTAGTTTCTTCTACATGACATCATAAATGGTAATATGTCTTGAGTTTTTTTCCACTTTCCCCATCTCTATCCTAGCCAATCTATTCATCACACTTTCACTGCCTTTCATTGTGCCGACGTTCAGTGAAGGAGTGTTTATTGATTTGTATATGCTAACTCCCTAGAGACGAGTACTGAAGTTTGCTAAGCAGGATTAGGATATTAGCATTCAACTCGGGGTTTTTTTTCTGTATGTTGTTACGTCAGATTTTGCAATTGGTTGGCGATGTTTCTTCTGTTCGTTTATCTCATTTTAAAAAATATATTAATGTCAAGGTATACCCAGTTATTTTATTCTAACGTAACTTCAGTCTAAGTAAGTTAATCCTGGACCAAGGAAATAAATACTTCTCTTCTGTGGATCAGTGCTAATCGTCACTGACTAACACACAAAGAGCTGCCGTCACATTTAAATATTGTTTAAATCAGTTTCATTAAGTTCTATTTAAGTTAAGATGTTCACACTAAATACAGTTCGCATGCTGTAGCAAGTTATCATAAGTAAATATAAGCTGAGCTTTTTAGGTGAGGTTCAGTTAGGTGAAACTGTGGCAGAACTTAAGCAACGAACACAATAGCCACAACCACACAGATGAAGATGCTGAGATTATTAATGTACTAAACTAAATATACTTTATGGCCAAGTACCTGGTCATGAAAACACATTACTCAGCCTCGTGCCAACACTTTACCACAACCTGATGCAATTCACATCCTCAGCTTACCTGCGAAACAAAATAAATAAAAAACGAATTTATTAAGTACGTCTATGAGAGTTTCATCAATGCTATCTTCTATTAAATTACTTATGGTCGTTTACGTCTCTGTCTCTTTAGCAGTCATCGTTCATAAGAAAAAAAAACCACCGGATATTTACTGTATGTGTCGTGATAAACTACATCAGTGGGAATCGATCAAGGGGTATAAGACTTCCACACTGCTTGATTATGTACAGTACCACCAGCGAATTTTTCTCTACTTACCAGTGTTAATTAGCGAGTGTGGTGGTAAAACGTAATTCGATTTTTGTTAGAATTAAAATCAAATGATAAATTTTATAATTGCATCGGAAGTGAAATAGTTGTGGTCGTCTGCCGGGTTATAATTTTTTTTTTTTCGGGAAAGAGTTTAATTTTTGGCATGAACTTGCTTATAACATTTCCGCAAAGTTTAATAATCACCCATGGAACTTCTCGGCTACTGGTACTACAGGTGGTTGATGACATTAAGTGTTTACTATATGTTTTATACTGAAAGGAACTGAGTTTTTCTTCCAGTTTTTTACCATTTGCTGCCCTCTCATAGTTACCATTAACGAGAGCAAAAAGGTTAAATAAAATTACTGTTGTTTGTCTAGACATGATGTCGCCTCCAGTGGCCAACGTTTAATATGATTTGTAATTACAATCATATATTTTAGGGCATCTCTGTCCACAAATATAGACATTTATTTCTGTACGATATGGTGGGTTTTTTTTTTTATCTACGGAAAGGAATTTAGTTTTTCTTTATAAAATTCGTCTTGTCAGATGTACCAAACACTAGACCGTTACTCGATGCTCCCTGTTATGCATGGACATTACTAACTGGACTCTGTGTTTTCCCAGTTTGTCTCACGTTAGGGTGATTGATTACTTATCAGAGTCTTCATCACAGCACATCAGTCAGTATAATAAGGTGGTAAGAGACATTTCCCTACCTGAAGTAAAACACCCAGTAGTGTCTGTATGTATCGCTGTCACAACACTCTACGAAACTTAAGCTAACAACTTCTTATTTGTACAGTCGTTGAAGGTTGAGTTTGAAATTATATATATTTTGTTTTAATAATAATTGTCTATAAATATATTATTTACGCTTATGTAAATCGCCCCGAATACCATATGAACGTTTAAATTGGAGGGAGGGTGTGAGTATATACACGTACAGTATAAAAGTGTATTCCAGAAAGACTGCCACTACTAATGCAGGTGATGGGGTAGGGATGACACCTTCATTCTTATAAACATTGGTGCTAGTAGACCTCGTCTCAGGTGGCTGGCTCTTCACTCATAGGGTCCAATCATTACCCCATATTCAAATTCAGACAAGAGAAAGTCGCATCATCGTTATGTCACACTAAATAGAGATAATCGCTGAATATGGAAAACTTTTTGTTTTCAGAGTTATAACTCGGTGGGAATTTATACTGTATAATCAACTGATAACACGCACTCTACAGTTCTGTCAGTGACATCATAAGTGTGTCAGTGCAGCCAAATGTGTAACGGATAGCGAGCTTCACCTCTTGAGGCCCAACGAGTCCTGTACACGTCACCGATCCTAGAACAACACACAATGTGGAATCATCACAAGCCCTACTTTGTTCGGCAGGTGCAGGGTATCTCTGTACACTTTGTCCTTATAAGACTGCGAAATCATAATCGCTGATGGAAGGCTGCAATATTTTAACCAGTTGGTCTCCAGGTTAATAAAAAACTAAAGACCTAAGACCAAAAAAAAATCCTGGTCCAGCTAGGATCCCTCACATGAGAAAGAAGAAGGCATCGTCGCCACGCGCTCACCCCTCAGGAGTTAGAGATGATTCATAAGTTACAGTGGAAGCTCTATATAGCGGACTATATGGAGGTGGGAAGTCCGTTAAATCGAGTTTCCGTTAATTGTAAAACCTCCATATAACAGAGGTACAAATATTGATCCTTAACGAGGTATTTACATGTTATTATCATCACCAAACTTTTGTAAATGACACAAATCCTCTAGCCACTTTGACGATCTTTACACATTATTTTTTACCTGAAAACATCAATTAATAAGAGAGAGCAGGAGTAATTGTCTTATCAACAGGTTCAGGAGATTTTCATATTAACATTAAACATTTTTTTCTCACTGACTGTCTCCTAATTATCTCCGGTCATCTCGTACCATTATAAGTTGGCTAAATAAAAACTAATATGCTATATAATATATATATATATATATATATATATATATATATATATATATATATATATATATATATATATATATGTGTGTGTGTGTGTGTGTAAAATGGCGACAACACTAATAATTACTTTAAATTTCTAATATTTTCGAGAAAACCCAGCCTGGTCTGTATGTGGGAAATAACGGCAAATAATCACGACAGAAACTATAAACAATAGCATTATAATAACGACATTTATTTGGTTATTTCATGACAGTACGACGTCGGCAAATGAAACAGCAAATTTTGTCACATATAAACTATATACAGTACTATGAAGTATGACCAGCCAGTCAGTTGGGTTTTAAGGCTTATACCCTGTATATATTGTATCATAAAATAAGATGGCAAATACAATCAAACACAAAGTACAAAGGGAAAATGAATTATCGATTTCATATAATGAAGAAGGGACGGATAATGAAGGTTCCTGCTCAGATGTTAACAAAAGAAATTGAGGAAAGAAAAGTATCACAAAGACGAAACAATGCTATTAAAGATACACAAATAAAATTATTTAAAACTCTGAAGACCGATTATAATCTTTCTGATGGTTTTATACTTTATTTCTTATCGAAAATGCCTACCAGTTCTGTTGGAGCAAAATATAATTCAATCAACTGGAGAAAAAACAGCCATTTGAATCTAAACTGCATAACAATCAAAACAGAGTGCATAGCTATTGCTCTTCCACAAACCAAGGTTAATAAAGCCTTGCCAGTTTCCCTTATTACAGCCACGTTATAATTAGTAACAGAAAAGCCGATAATAAAGCAGAGGCAAACAATTGTCGAAGATTGGAGAAGGACCTGATAGATCAAGATATGCATACAATCACTGGCCCTAAGTATCATTAAGCATTTATATCTCGTGGTGCTACTTGTTCACCAGGATTGACAACCACATCAGCAGCAATATAAACTCAAACGGATGAAAAATTTTAACACACCGGCCAGTGTCTCACATACAATAAACATCATGTATTAACAAGACCTCATACTGACATTCCTTTTAGGGGCCCATTGGGGATACCAAATCAAAGTTTACGTGTCACTAAGTTTTATGCTTCTTTCCTGTGTCGCTAGTTTTGGGTGCGTTATATTTGTTGTTATCAATATTTGCAAGAAATATCATACTTAAATACAAGCTGGGGAACTTACTGACAATTATGTTATTCAAGAGGAGGTAGTGACTATGAAGGAGACAGGTATACACATATTTGACAGACTCCAAGTGCCCCTCCATCATACTCTGGCTATTGACGTGAAGGAGTTTGCCAGGCATGAGTCAGTTGATAAGACTAGTTTATGGTCACCACATCTGACTGCTCGGTGGAATATTTTTACATAAATGAACTCTGCTTTTAACCTTTACTTACAGATGAACTATAAATATAACTCAATGGATGACTACGAGTTCCGAAGACAACAGGAAACTGTGTTAAAGACATTAATGTGACTTTCGCGGTAACTTATTACCATAATTATCAAATTACTGAGCTCATCTGTAAGTCCACTTGTGCCAGCTAGAGAAGCATGTTTGTACCCAGAAAACAACACATAAACCGTCAACAAGACTCATCCAACTGTTTAAAACACTTTATAGTTACTGAAGAAACACATTAATATGAATTAACGCCATCAAGTAAATAAACGTAGATTGTATCAATGTGTGGTGTGTGTGTGTGTGTGTGTGTCTGTGTCTGTGTCTGTGTCTGTGTCTGTGTCTGTGTCTGTCTGTGTGTGTGTGTAAACAAAAAATCCCTTCTAATCCATGGGTTAGGTTCCAACAAATCCAGGATACTTTAAATATCGTGAAGTCAGCGGTGTTAAAAGCAATAATTTTCACTCGATATGTTAAGTCAACTTGAAAAATATTAGATTAAAAGTAGTTACCAAAAAAAAAATGAATAGAAAAATCGCTATATATAGAACCAGCGACACCTGGACCCCTGCTTCCCTCTTTGGGCCGCTGGAAGCACCGCGGCGCCTCCCCCTTCACTTGGAAAGACAGTTTATAGGAGGGGAGAATGTCTTAACTACTATCTCTCTCTTTTCCTTCTTTGTGTCTTTTTCTTCCTTTCCGTCATCATCTTCCATTCCCAAGAAAACGAAAGAGAGAGAGAGAGAGAAGAAAGAGGGATGAAGGGAGGCAAGAAGAAGGAAAATAGACACTATATTCTGATGACATCTCTCTCTTCCTCCTAACCCTTCTTCTCTCTTTAAAAGGCACAAGAGAAGAAGGAATGAGAGAAGAGTGAGAAGGCTGTTTTGTTGAAGGAGATTCCCATTGTTATTTTGATTTTTTTTTTTTAATGATGGGATATTAAGGCAAAAATCCACAAAAACCGATTGAAAGATAACAAATAACATGGGAATATGAATGAAGCCATGGTTAGTGCCGGACAAACCCGTTAATGATTGAGAGGTCGGTGCGGGAGGCAGGGAATAAGGGAGGGAGTGGTTAGGACTCGCATTGAAATCACTTGAACATTTCCTATCAGCAAAATGATCGTATGTGAAAAAAAAAATGTATTGTGCTGTTTTGTTTATTATGGTAACTAATTATTTTATTAGAGAATGCTCGTTAAGTAGACCTACTGAAAATTTTAAGAAAGATGTAGTTACGGCAGTGTCTCTAATTTTGTATAATGTTAGTGTCAGAAAGAGATTAGCCAAACGATGCGTGCAGTGGTCGGGGTTATAAGCAATGACAATACAGCTGAACTTCCACAGTTTGTTTGCTTTTTTAAACCATCATTAAGGATACTTCATACAATTTTTATTGCATGCCTGAAGTTTTCTACCTACTAATTCCATAATACCCTCAGAAGAATATCATAAAAAATATTTGAGTATTTTTTGGCATTTTCCAGCGCATCATATCGTGGAAGGGACGGATTTAACCGGATTATGTATATTTTATACCACACTTGAATAGGTCGCGGAGTGGCGTATCATGGGTCGCGGATACTCAAATTGAGCGGGATCCATATATATATATATATATATATATATACGCTAAATCGGGAAAGTCGCCGATTTAGCTTTAAAAGGCAACTGATAATTTTACCAAATAGGGATATTGTTTTATTGCAACCTCCTAAAGGAAATTAATCTTTACACGGTAAAAAAAATCGTTCAACACGTCGTTTACCATCACCAGATACCCAATGTATCCCTATAGAACATTACGGTACGTTACATTCTCTATGAAACTATTAATTTTTTCTGTATTATGATGATCTACATGATCGTCTATGACTTGCTTATTAGTGTTGTAGTAAATACGACTAGTATTTACTAGTTTTCTTTTTAAATATATACAGTAATATTATTAAGTGGAGTGCGGGGCTGAGCGGCGGGGGAGGGGGGGGGGGAGGGGTGAAGGAGGAGAGCGTATTTATGCTGTTACACTAAATCTGAATAATTGTCTCCCACGGATATAATTCTTCGTGTCCCCCTGCTGCGTTCACCTCATCTTAATGTGGGAAAACTAGGTCACTCTTTGGCTTTGTTTGGGTGGTCCATCCTCCCGGCTCCCGTCCTCCCGGCTCCCGTCCTCCCGGCTCCCGTCCTCCCAGCTGCCATCTTCCCGGCTCCCGTCCTCCCGGCTCCCGTCCTCCCAGCTGCCATCTTCCCGGCTCCCATCTGCCCCTTTCCTTTCATTCACTGTCGACAGTTAGATGAGATTTGGAGGTCATCCCTTGCCCGACCACTAGTCATTAACGCTATACTGTACACACACACACTGTATAGTTCCTCTCCCTTCCAGCGCCGAGTCACCATTTTTCAACACTATTATATACAACTATACTCTACACTGATATTGTTTCTTTGTTATATTCATTGACGACTTAAACGACCTTTGACTGCGTCTAGGTTTAGATTAGGTTTAGGTTGGGTTGGGTTGGGTTGGGTTGGGTTGGGTTGGGTTGGGTTGGGTTGGGTTAGGTTAGGTTGGGTTAGGATAGTATTATAATACAGAAATACACGGTAAGAAAATTTCCTCTGCTCGATAATAAATAAGGTTACCAGCACTATAACTTGTTGGCTCTACAAGACGGGATCTTTCTCCATTATCCAAAGTCTTGTGTGTAATAATGCGGCCACGACAGTTAAGACTAAAGAGGACAACCCCTTCGTTGTACAGTTAAAGGGCAAGGGAGGAGGAGGGAGAGGTCAGTTTGTTCCTACTCTACACATTCTTATTTGCCTCCACTTGACACATCTTTATATGTGTGATCAAATGACACAAAAAGAAATTGAATAGACAGAACGATATTTGTTGTGTTATATTACTGTAGACTGGCGGTAAGATATCTAGTTCGTTTGATATCCTCTCCAGGTCAGAGTTAGGTAACAATCTGTGTAGGTAAGGTGGGAGGGGTGGGGCGGTTATGTAATATATCAGTGATGTATTGTAAATCTACAGTGTTTTTTGTCCAGGTCTTGGTCTCAGTCTCAAGTACTGATTCCCAGACCGTCTGTTGGCTCTAACCATCCATTCTTACCTACATCAATGAGTCGAGACACTACAGAGGGCCAGCAGCCCCTCCATCCCTCGAGTATTCCCGAAGACTGCCTGACCGCCGGTTCCAGTCGCCCTTTCACGCAGTATCAGTGGGCGTAGTGTAACTCGGGCTTCTCATATAACACCAGCCGCCCCTCCACCCATCACCGGTCAGACGAATTTCTCAAAGTTTGGCAGAGCATTATATATGATGTGTAGGCAGTGGGCTATGAATACAAGTACTCTATTACCCCGAGGTAGCGGAGGTAGGTTACTCAATAAAACCACCACCAGTTGTGATACAGCTCCCCTCCTCTGCCAACATTGAATCATCAGATAACTCGGGCGAAGCCATCTGAGCTGACGCTTTAAAAACATATGACATTCAAGGTTGCTGAGTTGGCACACGAACAGTAGCTGGCACGTGCCCTATACTTGGTACTGCTGGGGTAGTATACTGTGTTGCAATGGTAATGTGGCAAAATGGTACTGTAATTATACTGTGGTGATGATAAGGATGATGTGGTACAATTGTAATCTGCACTGTGTTGTAATACTAATGGTGTAGGTAGTATACTTAGGTACTATCGGTGTATGTAGTGTACTGTGGTACTATGGGTGTAGGTAGTGTACTGTGGTACTATAGATACTATACTATTAGGTCCTTATATGATCAAATATCCACACATAACATGATAGCCACCTACTATAAGTACTGTACAACATAGATATATATCTCCTCACACAAGGAATAGCCTCACGCCTCTAAATATCCATACACCATAAAATATCCAGACACAACAACAAAAAACAGAGAAGAAAACATCCATAACACGCAATACAATATCCACACACAAAGAATAAGCACCCACAATAAATATCCGCACTTTATAAAATATCCACAAGCAAGAAAAAAAACACTTGTGAGAAATATCCACGTACAAGAAATAACCGTACACAACAAGATATTAACACACACACACACACAAACACACAAACACAAATAATCACACATAGTCTAGGTTCAACCACGATCAGTTATGGCAATCTGGTTCTATCACTGTCAATCATGGTAATCTGGTTCTATCACTGTCAATCATGGTAATCTGGTTCTATCACTGTCAATCATGGTAATCTGGTTCTATCACTGTCAATCATGGTAATCTGGTTCTATCACTCTCAATCATGGTAATCTGGTTCTATCACTGTCAATCATGGTAATCTGGTTCTATCACTGCCAATCATGGTAATCTGGTTCTATCACTGCCAATCATGGTAATCTGGTTCTATCACTGTCAATCATGGTAATCTGGTTCTATCACTGCCAATCATGGTAATCTGGTTCTATCACTGTCAGTCATGGTAATCTGGTTCTATCACTGTCAATCGTGGCAGGAAGGTACTATTTTCCCACTGCTGACAAGCTGATTCTACCATTGACAGTTGTGACAGACAAAATCTCTGTCAATTGGGACAGATTGAGTCGGTCACAATTTGTCATAACAGGATATATGTATCCCTACCGGCTCAATCTCTGTCAATCCTGATTTGGTGGGGCTGTCAATGTCACATACGACAGGATGGTCTATGACTGTCACTCGCAACAGGATGGATTATTTCTGTCAGTCGTTATAGAGTGGATGTATCACTGTCTGTATTGAACGGTTTGTGAGTCACTGTTAGTTGTGGTAGACTGGTTCTATCACTGTCATTTGTGGCAGGTTGGTTTTATCACTGTCTTGTTTTGACTGTCTGGCTTACACTGTAGGTTGCAGTATCTCATAACAGTGACAGTCATGGCAGCATGAGTTTACTGTACCTCTAAAAACCATTCCTTGTCGTGTTTGAGGCCGACACTTTTAAGAGAGATCCATGGTCAAGTGACAGACAAAGGCATGTCATATACCCCAAGCCAGACTGATAGTGCACGCTGGACGGTAATGATAGCTTGAATGAGACTGATGTAAATATTACCCTAAGAAACCACAATTCCTATTCTTGTTCTCCAGTTAAAATGAGAAATATCAGGCACATATGAATAACGACTATGGCCTATGGTGGTACAGCTTTGCAATGCTATTTTTTCATATCACTGAATCCTAAAGGAAAGTCACCCATGATCAATATTTGGCAATAACACACGACAGGTATTTGTAATTTTTTCCACACGTGTTCAATTTCAATTTCAATTTCAATTGTTTATTCCTTGATAGAGGAAGCGGGATCCTAGTGCTGTCACTAGGTACCCCTGTACAATGACACCAGAAGCATCTGGCAAGTGTGACAAGTATATACAGTATAAATATTATAAAGGGGCTTACTAAAGCCTAAGGAAGGAAGGATATTCCTTTAACACATAATCAATATTATTTACAAAATATCTGGCCAGTATGGGAGGATCATCGTGTCTCCGTCAGGGGGTCGTGGAGTGGTGGTCCAGCAGGCGTCACGGAAGCGTTGTGTGTGGGGACATCTTAGGAGGTAGTGGATAAGGGTGCTGCTGTCGGGTCTTCTGCATAATGCACAAGAGCGTTGCTCAGGGGATGCGGGATACCAATCTCCCAAGCAAAGTCATACCCAATGATGATACGGGCAGCAATCACGTCCCCTTTCCGCGACCCTTTCCCGTAGACGTACGAGAGGTCAGGAAGTTTATGGAGGACATCGTACCAGGTCCACACGTGTTACAATTTATTTTGCATCAGAACAATCCGGGTAAAAGATCTCTCTAACATTCTCACGTTTTTTTTTTCAAATACAATTACATAGATACCTAAATAACTTATTTAAGATATAATACATCTTCCAATAAGTTTTCTTTATATTGCCCATATAAATGATTTACACGTGTCAGCAGAAATGTCTCCTTATCCGCTGTTTCATAATCTAGGCATTTAAAGTACCATTGACTTTATTCCTGCAGCTCAGGTCGTCTTGCTAGAACAACGACAAAACATACAGTATATACAAAGTTTTGAACACAAACCAAATACTACCAATGGGCTCTGAAAAATACATTCAAATACACTGAGATTAACTGTACAGTTATCTCGAAAAGTTTCGAAACAAACACATCCACTGATCTATATATATATATATATATATATATATATATATATATATATATATATATATATATATATATATATATATATATATATATATATATATGCTGATAACCACAAGGAAAGAAAAAAAGCTTGTGGTTATCAGCATATACCTAGATCACGCACCTACAGTGATTTACTATATATATATATATATATATATATATATATATATATATATATATATATATATATATATATATATATATATATATATATATATATATATATATATATATATATATATATATATATATTTCTAGGAAAATACACCCACACGCCAGACACCATGATGTGTTTCCAGATGATATCAGATGATTGGCCATCGACTTGGCTCACTGATATGCGTGATATCGCTACATAAACTAGTTTTGCATTCAACCTGACATAACTTATCATAATTTAGTTACAGTTTCGTTAAGATGGAAAGTAGGGATAATTACGAAGTAGCGATAACTTCTGTGTCACTCTTATAACTTTTAACTGGCTAACAGTTAAAAGTTATAATACCTACTTTTGGCAAAATCTGGCTAAAATTATGATGATATATGACGTGTATATGCATGTACACCGGTTCTTAAATGATCTACATTGTAGTGACATGCTCACCTGTACTGTGTTAATATAGAAACAACAGGTGCCGAAATATCGGCATAACTAAGACATTAACATGAGGATTAATATAGTGAAAGTGATGTTTAATTTCACAGTGATATTTAGAAACGATTTTCAGGCATATAGTCTTTTGGTTTTGAAACAGTTGGAAAATTAACCGGGTGGATCATTTCATTAGTGCAGCTTTGACTCGCCGTGCTGACACTCATCCATCGTGTACACTTGTGATAAGAGATAACTGCTGAAAGGTGTTTTCAAAGAGTATATGTACAAACAAGTGTGTCTGACTTCAAACCTGTTATTTGGGTATTTTTTTAGTTAACTGAAGCCGAAAAAAAAATCTCACTCGCTCGCTCACAGGCTTCTTGAAACATTTGCAAAGTTTAATGTACCACTGTAAAAGTATAAGTTTATTTACAAACCTAGAAATTTTCACTAAATTTTACTGTTATAAGAGAAAGTAACCGAATTCCTTGTGTGTAGCTTATCTATTTTTAAAATTGGAAAATCATGAATACAGCCGCTGACGCTAAAACTGCAAATTTTTGCAAGACTTCTTCACACGGCTGGAACTAAACCATCAGGTTATCCTGCAGGTAATTTTTACACAGTGTCAAGCCACAATTCTACCTTTTTTATGACGGCTCAACAGTACAGGCCAGTAACCATGGGGGTGGACGGCGTCACCCATAAATTTATTCTGGGGTGACCTGATTTTTGACAACCCTAACTTTGATTAGGACCACACAAGGTCAGGAGGAGGGGAGGAATGTTCCAACATACGTAGTTGGCTTCGAAATTGTCATATTTAGCTTAAAGTTCATATTCTGGATAGCTGGATTATAAACCCGAATTTCGGAGTATATGCTGGTATATCTATAATATGGGTGTGTGTCTGTATTGTGTGTGTGTGGGGGGGGGGTGGATTACATGACATTGTGTGTAAATTTAGTTGCGAGCTGACGTAGCATTTATTCTTTAGTTGAATAAAATATATTCACAGATTAAGCAATCTCAGCATAATTTGAAAATATTTCTTTGGTTTATTCAATACACTTCCCTGTGCTGGCAGGACAAGTTAATTTAAGTGAAATCCCCTTTTAAAGATTCAGGAATAACATTTTTAAATAAATTTTTCATCACATTTATTTTTGTATGCTGCTATGAAGGTGTGTGTATGTGTGTGTGTGTGTGTGTGTGTGTGTGTGTGTGTGTCCGTATCGTTATCTTTTCGCAACAAGTCTACGTTGTTGACTGTGTAAGGCATAAAGTGACGAGAAACTGTCCTTACATATACAACTTTATATTCCATATGAAAATACACGGTGAATAAGGAAGGGAGAAGGAATATCACACTGTGGAGAGCTGATGGACCTTCCTAAAAGCACGTTACTCTGTGTTCGTGAAGATACAAATCAAAACTATACAAGAATCTTATTAACTGTATATAACACACTAGATGTACTGCATATACTCATCGTTGGCACAGTAAATTTAATGATTGAAAAAATATGATCTTCCAGTAATGACCTTCAGCATTATGGAAGAGAGATTCTATGCATTATATTAACTCACGTCCAACAGTTTGCGCTACACACCATCATATCATCCGGGAGCTGTCTGTCTGTCTGCCCGGGATGACTTACCTGTAAAGACAAAGATTAATGTTAAAATTGATGTTCGTATTTATAGTAACTTATGTATATATATATATATATATATATATATATATATATATATATATATATATATATATATATATATATATATATATATATATATATATATATCATGTTTATTTCCACGTCTCACATAATTTAGGTAGAAATTTTATTACTGCGTTCTTGTTTATATTGGAAAGGAAAAATGCTCATGTATATAAAGAAATAATTTATTTTCTAGTTAAGATTATGTCTAGTCTGTCGACAGCCAGACAAGTAAGAACATAAGAACATAAGAATGGAGGAAACTGCAGCGGGCCTATTGGCCCATACTGGGCAGTCCCGTTTACACCCAACCCCTATTGCTCATATAAGCATCCAACCTATGTTTGAAGCTATTCAGCGTATTCGAGTTAATGATGATATTTGGTAACTTGTTCCATTCATCCACTACTCTGTTTCCAAACCAGTGTTTACCTATTTCCCGCCTAAATCTAAATTTGTCTAATTTAAAACCATTGTTACGAGTTCGCTCCTGGTTGGATAGTTTGAGTACCTTTGTAATGTCCCCTTTGTTTAGCCCTGCCTTCCACTTATACACCTCTATCAGGTCGCCCCTCGCTCTACGTCTCTCGAGGGAGTGCAAATTAAGATGCTTTAACCTGTCTCTATACTCAAGGTTCCTAATGCCCGGGATTAGTCTTGTCATTCTCCTCTGAATTCTTTCCAAGGATTCTATATCCATTCTGTAATACGGTGACCAGAACTGAACTGCGTAATCCAGGTGTGGTCTCACAAGAGCAAGATACAGTTTTAGGATGACCTCGCTAGTCTTGTAACTAACACTCCTTTGTATGAACCCAAGTACTTTATTAGCCTTGTTACGAGCAAAAACACATTGTTTACTTGGCTTAAGGTTCCTACTTATCATTACTCCTAAATCTCTCTCACAGTCGGATTTCTCTATGGCATCGTTGTTCATCTGGTATCTGGTTTCTCTGTTTACATCTCCTATACTGAGTACTTTACATTTGTCCACGTTGAATTTCATCTGCCATTTTTCAGACCATTCGAAAAATTTGTTTAGATCTTCCTGTAGTTTTGCTGAGTCCTCGTCAGATTTAATAACACGTCCTATTTTAGTGTCATCAGCAAATTTACTTATGTTGCTGTCTATGCCGATATCTATGTCGTTTATGTATATTATAAATAATAATGGTCCAAGTAATGAGCCTTGGGGAACTCCACTTGTGACGTTGCTCCAATGGGACTTAGTGCCGTTAATGCTCACTCTCTGTTTTCTGTCCTGTAACCACGCCCTAATCCATTTAAGGATGTTACCTTTGATGCCATGAGCTTCTACCTTTCTAATTAGTCTTTCGTGGGGGACTCTGTCGAAGGCTTTGCTAAGGTCGAGATCTACCACATCATAATTGTGCCCCTCGTCCACCGATTCGAAAACTGATGAAAAGAATGTTAATAGATTAGTTAAACAAGAACGTCCGCTTGTGAAGCCATGCTGGGAATCATTGATCAATCCGTGCTTCTCCAGGTGATTTCGAATAGAGTTTGAAATGATTGCTTCCAGTAATTTGCCTACTATTGATGTTAGACTGATTGGGCGGTAGTTAGAGGATAGTGATCTATCCCCCTTCTTGAAAGTCGGTATTACATTCGCTATCCTCCAGGATTCTGGTACTACACCTGCTTTTAAGGACATGTTAAACAACTTTGCTAAGGGCATACTAAGCCCTTCCTTACATTCCTTTAATACTCTGGCAAATATCTCATCGGGACCAGGTGACTTATTAGGCTTTAGTTTGTCTATTTGCTTACTAACATCGTTACTAGTCACTACTATCTCGCTTAATTTGTTTTCTTCACTGTCTCTGAATAGAGTCGGTGCCTCGGGTATCATGTTTAAATTTTCGGTGGTGAAAACTGTTGAAAAATATTTATTCAAATTATTGCTCATTTCTCTGTCGTTATCAGTGAGCTCGCCGGTGTCTGACCGTATTGGTCCAATCTTTTCTCGTGCTTTAGTTTGATACATTTGGTAGAATCCTTTGGGGTTTGTCTTCGCCTCCCTTGCTATCCTTACCTCATTATTCCTCTTTGCTTTCCTTACCTCATTATTCCTCTTTGCTTTCCTTATCTCGGTTTTAACCCTACTCGCCAATACCCTATAATAGTCCCGAAGGTGAATTTCGCCACGATTTATCCTTCTACCTATAGCCTTCCTTTGGCCAATGATGTTCTTTAAATAATTATTTATCCATTTAGGGTCATTGTTGTCTGATCTGAGTTTTTTGTATGGTATGTTCTGCCTTTGTGCAGGTAAATAAATAATCGTGTTTATTTATAATCAATGTAGATTTTATAAGTTAGTTGTAAATCGTTTGTTTGTTTTCTACTCTGTGTTTACTTTTGTTTGCCGACGAAATTCGTATTATGTTTTTTTCCTCCACATTTTCCTGTTTCCCGTTTCTTATGTGTGTGTCGTCAACATAATTTAAGTTTTATTCTCACTTGGATTTCTCTTTTCACAAATTCTCTTCTCACAGTGTTGTCCTAAAAGTACTGTATTTATTGTTCTCCTAATGCTTTTCCGGTGCCGAATATATTTGACACTCACTGGAGATATACATAAACATTCAGCCTGAGCCTACAACTGAGTCTCTAATAGTTGACGTACTCTGCTCGTATTGACTCAGTCTATGTGGAGGGGAGCACTTTGCCGTGTCACTTAATCATCAGAATTTCATCTTTTTGACCACAGAACCTTAATCTGCACGTCAAAAACTGCCTATACTGACATATTGAGCGAAATATTTTTGTCGGCCCATATACGAATATTTTTGGGGTGATTGAAACATTTATTTTGCTCAAAATTTCAGTATAGGTCATCCTCGACACGCTGATTAAGGATCTGTGGTCGAAATGATGATTTTTTTATAATTAATTGGAATTTGGGTAATTAATGATGCTAATTAATATGGGGACAATTATCAGACTCACATCATTTTACCCATAGTTCTTTATTCCACGTGTCGATGACTACTTATACTGATATTTTAAGCAAAATTTCGACCCTCCAAAAAAATAAATTAATCAGGGAAATTAATTATAAGATTTTCTTAATCTAGTGACTGTTAGAATAATTAATAATCTTACACAGCTGGTCAACACCCACACGGATCCCTCATACTTCTGTACAAATGGACACCTGCTGAGTCTCTTTCTAATGAATTACCCCAACTATTTTACTCTCTCAAAGTGTCATCTCCTCTTGTATTTTCTGATCATTACCCCGTGTCACTGACCAACTCCTATCCCAAAGCTCGCCCAGTGAAATTTGGAAAATATCATAACAGTTATTACAACCACACAGACTACTGTAGGTCAGACGCGGAAATTTCTACTGCACTTTTCCTTGAAGTTCTTCCCTTGTAGTGACTGATGTTCTGCTGCTGAACACATCACAGATACCTACGGCCGTTATGACCCAGGTGTTGACGGCCAGCAAATCCAAAGCAAGCAAGATACATCACGGTCGAGATGAAAGAATCTGTACCCAATAAAACGCGCACAAAATTTCTCAATAGTTACTGTGTCACTATTGTAAATAACAATATAAAGACCTATAGACTAAACAAATTCAACCCATCTTTACAAAGACTCAATAATTATATACATATAACAAATCAATCAAAAATAAGTAAGTTAGTCTAGTTAAACTCTCTAAATCAAAAAAACTCAGCTAGACTTTTGAACAGCCCAAATCTTATCAGACTAAGTTCGTCCATCGTTCATGCATTCCTCTTTAACTTAAGATTAGTAGCTATTCACCCGTTCGTCTTCTCGGCATATCAGTGATCTCACTCTGACCCCACCTGCAGGAGGATGATCAGTTTCTGAGGCGCCCTCAACTTGAAAAAAAAAAGGATATTTCAAAGACTGACAAGATTCCAGTTTGGAACGAGATTTTCCTATGTTCCCAGAAGGACTCTACTCAGCTTACTCTTTTCTTCTTTTCTAGAAAGACACGAAAAATCTATCTAATTGGTGATCGCTATAAGTTAGTCTTTTGTGGTAGAGGCTCTACTGTTATCCCTCACACACTCAGCCACCAGACTGGTATGGCAAAACCCATGCAATATCTCTTGAAATTCTCCAATATGTTTGACACAGTTTATCATTATTCCTTACTCGCACTATTGCCCTACAATGGCATAAACTCCCATGTCCATTTAATTTCTTGTTTTCTGTTTCTGGACATTTGTTTTCCTTTGGCTATCATTCAGTCAGGGTTATTTACGAACACCACTATTTTCTTAATACATGTTAATGATCTCAAATCAACAAATATATCTTTCATACGCTTACCTGTTACAATATGAGATATCTAGTGCCAGCAAAATGATAGTCTCATATTTTCAGGAAGAAATCGTGCTCCTATAGGTGAATGGTGTGCATCCAACTTAGTTTCCACCAAAGCTACTAAAACAACATACATAATATCTAGCATGAGTAAGGATATTGCATCAGCTAACCTGTAGTGTGTTGTGTCTGTTAGAACTTTAACCTAAACAAAAATACAAAAATTATGAGATTTAGTTGACTTAAAAGGGCTTCCAAATACACTGGTAAATGTGTATGGGAGGCACTGGGGGGAAGCAGGCGATTTGGTGGAGGAACTGGAGTAAGAGCAACGTGGGGGAGAAGGAGGTGGAGTAATGAGCAACGTGGGGTGAAGGAGGTGGAGCAGGAGCAACGTGGGGGTGAAGAAAGTTTTGGAATAAGAGCAACATGGAGTGGAGGAGGTGGAATAAGAACAACGTGGAGTGGAGGAGGTAGAGTAAGAGCAACGTGGGGGTGAAGAAGGTGGAATAAGAACAACGTGGAGTGGAGGAGGTAGAGTAAGAGCAACGTGGGGGAGAAGGAGGTGGAGTAAGAGCAACGTGGGAGTAAAGGAGATAGAGTAAGGGCAACGTGGGGGGGAGGGGTGAAGGAGGTGGAGTAAGAGCATCGTGGGGTGAAGGCAGCAGCTCTCTGGTCGCCCACGCTGGCTAAGGCAGACGACAACTGTTGCTCACTGCGGCCGCTGGTGGAAATAGTTACGTCACCTTCCTCAACTATCAATATTTTTCTTCGTTGGTTTTTTTTATCTTCATCAACGATTTTCACTTTTTTTTTGTTTGGTTGTATAGAATTTTATAGTAAAACTCTGTACAAAATCTATCACCCACATTAGGTATTATATCATAGTTACTGTGATTTTTGTCACCTGTAGCGCACACAACCATCTCACTTACACATGCAAAGCTCTCTATATAGGCTACGTGATCCTCTGACCTTAAGCTCTCACCATTTGATTCCACAGAACAATGGACGGCATAGGTATGTCAAGTTAGGCTCCCCCGATGACACTATCCATAAGTGAACTATAGTCAAGAACAACAACACACGGACATATAGAGACAACATACACGTAGCATGTTGTGGGTAACTTAATAAAACTTGATTATCCTTATGCCTCTCTCTCTCTCTCTCTCTCTCTCTCTCTCTCTCTCTCTCTCTCTCTCTCTCTCACACTTCGCAGCTTCTCTAACCACATACAATGTCTTGTCTTGATAACACCTCTAGTCTGCTTCTGTCTCTAGGCAAAACTTTTTCATCAGTCACTATATCATCAAATAAAGTCTCTTCTTCACCATTTATTATATACCTTTAGTCCTGTACTCTCCACTAACACTGAAATATAAACCCCGAGTACACTCAGTCACGAACCAAGAGTTAACTAATAATGAACCAGAAAGATAATTGCCACTTATCTTTTAAGAGCTAACTAACACTCACTGTCTTAATACAGATAAATATTGAGTAATATTCAACCAACAGCAGCAGTTAATAAGTGTCTCCGGGCCCAACCATACATCATAAGATAAACACCATTGACGTCACTATTCACAAACAGAATATAAAACCCACACCTAACTTATAACAGTAAGTGTCATTTAGATAACCATCCAAATGAAAGTGTCATTATCACCAACCTATCACCAACAGGTAAGTGTCACTAGGTCAAGGGTTCACCAACAGGCAATTGTCACTAGGGCAATGGTTCGCCAACTGGTAGGTGCCACTAAGACAAGGGTTCACCAACAGGTAAGCAATCTTGTGGTAGGTGGCCCACGAGGACTCACGCACCTGCTCACATCACCGCTAAGCCTGCCATCTATATTTCATCGTCCGTCATCCCTTCACTACTCTCACTGTTCACCCACTCACCCACCTAACCGTAATCACTCTTCTAACATTTTCATTAAACTTTAAGGATCTCCTGATTTAGGGAGAATTATAAATCAATCAACGAAAAATTGGCAAACCACCAAAAAAAAGACCTCTTCTGAAATCGTTCGTTTTGCACCATACCAGAAAATCTCTGAGATACCTGTATTTTTTATTACCACCTTTTCTAAGTGGTCTACAAAAATACTGCCAAGTTATCGAGTAGCCGAAGAAACACTTTAGTACAATAATACATAAAGAATTAAGAGAGGGAAAGAGAACAGCTGGCGCGAGGTGGCGTCTCATGTAACATTTCTCTCAGTATCCTATTGATTCGTTACCATGACGACCAGAGCTCCTCTCCCCGCCGCTCTCCCTCCCACCACTCTCCACTAACCTCACTCTCCCCATCTCTCTTCTCTCAGCGCAGCCTCCCACCTTCCCAGGTCTCTCTCTCTCTCTCTCTCTCTCTCTCTCTCTCATTCTTTTAATTTCTATTCCGTCACACACTTTTCCTCATCGCTTCTCTGTTTATGTATGCTTGTCTGAGTGTCTGTTTACAGCCTCTTCCACCTTGTCCACTCCCCCGTCTCATTCTCTTTGCCCATGCACCCTCTTTCTCTCCCTCTTCATCTCTGACTTTACCACGAAACTTTAATCTTGCAAGTGTGGTGGCAGGATGCCCACGCTCCCGCCTTATCCCAGCCTGCCACATACACTATACTCCCTATTCCCGCCTCCTACAGTCACCCTTCACATTTTATGTCGAGCTTACCACGTAGTGCACACACACTCCTATCTATCCACACCTCCACTCTATATTTTTCATGCGAGTCGTTATTCTCTCTCTCTCTCTCTCTCTCTCTCTCTCTCTCTCTCTCTCTCTCTCTCTCTGTTTGTTCACTTGTTTCCTTCTCGGCATTTATGAAGAGATGCAACAGGTTCTACACCAGTCGTTGTTTAGGAACAATACTGACGCAGTAATTCACAAATTCATCAAAACAGTGTCTCCAAACGTATGTAAGACCTCAAGAAGTGAACTACAACAAGAATGATAATATAAACCGGTTAATAGATGATTTGCTTATGTATCAAGGGGTTAAATCAGCACGCAATACATATAAAAGTGGATCAGTAGATACATGAAAAAAGACTAACTCACTGTAATTGTATTCTTGTAAACATGACTAAAAATATACAAGCCATAGGTCACAGGCAGATTAGGCAACGATAGCTTATATCACCTCATGATCAAACACCCTATGGCTATATGGAAGTGTTAGATTAAGATAGGTTAGATTAGTAACTGTTTAAGTTAGGTTATTTTAGTGTTAGCATTTGGTTAGGTTAAGCTAGGTTAGGTTACATTACGTTTAGTTTGCTTACGTTGCATTACGTTATGTTACGATACGTTACGTTATCTTAGGTTAAATTAGTTTACGTTGCATTACCTTACATTACATTATGTTACGATACGTTACATTAAATTACGTTAAATTAGGTTAGGTTGGGTAGATTAAGTTAATTTGGTTAGGTTAGGTTAGCATTAGGGTGCTTAATCATCAGGTGAAATAAGCTGAAGGGGTTAATCTTCATATGATTACAAGCAGCAGGTAGAGAAGCGGACACTAATCACAACAAAGGAAAGAAATTTAGTCCAGGACTTTTCTCAGATAACCGAAACACTAAGAACAACGACTGACAGGAGCAGAACAAGTAGCTAGACTAGATGTGGTCGAGTTAGTTCATACAGAAAGTCGATGACCAAACTCGTTTAGTCGAGAGTCGAACTGGGTGGTCGAGTGGTGAGTGAGTGATCCACACACACACACACACACACATATGTTCACAACAAACAAGTGTTATAGCCGTAATAGCATTAGGACAATAACCACCACCACCGTAACAGCACCACCACCCCCACCGTAACAACACCGCGACCTCCGTAACACTACCACCAAACAACACCAACAACACGGTCGTAATAACACCACCACCACCACCACCGTAACAACACAACATCACCATCGCCATCGTAACAACACTACCACAACCACCACCGTAACACCACAACATCGCCGTCAATAACGATAAAACCAAACACAACAAAAGAACATTAACGAAAAGAAAGAAGGATAGAAAAATGGAATAAATAAATAAAATGAGAGGGAGTTAAAACAGTGATAATTATTAGATATGAGATTATGTTCGCCAGACGTTGGTGATATACTGTAAGGGTATACAAGTATTGTTGTCATAAGCAGTGAGGCAGAATGTAAACATCGCTCACAAGGGAACAAGTATTATATATATATATACTCGTATATACAGTATACCTCACTGAAGTGTATACCGAGGCTTTCTTCTCGGTATGTCTTCTTTAACGATCTCTTAAACCTTGTCCTGATGGTTATACACACGACTGCACCTTAACCCTTTCTTACGGTAGAGTGCATAAGTCCTCCGCAGTGCAGAAGTATGAATTAACTTAAGCCTTACATCAATTCATATTTGTTACCTGGTCAATATAACTTATTGTCACTTGCAGGAAACTTGTTGTGACAGCTGCAGGGACACATTTAGGAGCGTGTAAAAGACGCTAAAGAGTATTACTGGATATATAGGCACTATAAGACTGATTTTAGTATCAATTGACAAAGACCAACCAAAGATGGTGACGTAAAAGAGGAACAACAAAGCTGGCACCATGAAGGCGTACTGCTACAAAAGTTTACGAGGCCCTCACATCTGGAGAAGGCGCCATCACTCCAGATAGCTATCACTCAATTACTGCTACTACTACTACTGCTACTACCAAACACATCTCACAACAACAACATGAAGTTGTTTATTCTGTTTTTTTGTCAGGGGGACTGTACAAATCACAGCTTTTTCGCTTGACCTAGACTGGCGAGGATACTAACTGAGACTCCAGCAAGAGATTATTGTACTCTGCGTGTGCGTTCCTTATGCATTTCCACAGTTTTGAATTTGGGAGGTGCGGGTGGCCTAGAGGATGATCTTGCACTATAGCCTCTCCCTCCACCCGGGCGAAGGCAGGTAACACACACAACACACTGGTGGCTGGATTCAAGACATGCTGAAGGAGTTTAAGTGGGTTTATGGATGTGTGAATATTTATGTACAGTTTCCCATAATATGTGCTCCATGGTGACCCGTTAACTTTTCAAAAAACTTACAAATACTTATAAATAAATAATGTGTATCAAGCTATAAAATATCCACTAAAGCCTTCAGTACATAGCTGATCTTATTATTGTGTTAGATATACTACTTTAGCTCAGCATCCACGTACAGTAATCCCTGCATGAGAAACACTATTGATCTTCATAAACACTTAAGGCAAAAACACGGACGGTCGTACCTACACACTCAGTCTTGCACGCACTCATACTATCACACACACACACACACAGGCACTTATGTACATGCACGAACTCATAGGTATTAACACACTCACAAACATTCACACACTCATATGTGCAGTATCACACACACACACACACACACACACACATATATACAAATTAACACAGACATTAACGCACTCACATAGTTTTCACTGACAGGAGATTCACAATGCCTGACCAGACGTGGTAATTATTATAAGAAAATATTTTTATTTTATAGGAAATTACTGCCTCTTATTTTCGAGGATGGTCGCCCAAAGGCCTCATGAGCGGAGTTTGTTTAAGGTGTAGAAGCTGCCGCTAACACAACAACCACACCCTTTGTTTGCGAACGTGTAACCCGGTGTTAAGTAATAGTCTAGGAAGCCTGGACAACTCACCAGCCGTGTTGGCTAACCATTACTCCAGAACACGATCCCTTCATCGATTAACATCCAGGTCCCCAATTACTGTTGCATAGACAGAGGCAAATGGCACAAAGGAACTTGTCCATAGTTTCAACCCGGGACCTGTGTTTTGGATCAAGTCGTTTACCATGCTGTACTTCCTGTTATACATTTTTTGGCCTTGTAATGCTCATCTGACTTTGAAGTTCATTTTAATTGTATTTCTAGTTAAGTTAATTCAAATATGAGTCATAGGAGCATAAAGCTGGAACGACACAGTTTTTTATATGTGTGTGTGTGTGTGTGTGTGTTTAAAGATGATATTTATAGGGTGTTTGTAGCCAGCTCTGAACCCGTAAACAAATCGTAAAGTATATGCAGAAATTCAGAGTTAGGATGATATACTGTATATTGATTACAATAGATAATTAGTTGTAAGGTGTCGGTATTTATAGTAACATCACGTCATGAGTCACGGCGACAACGGTGTAACCCTCCCAGGCACACTCGCCACGACATGGTTTGTACACAAGATGTTTCCTTTCTTGGGTTTTAAGCAATAAATATAAAGTTTTCACAGAAGACATTTCTCTCCCCTAGCCTGTTTCAGGAAATAAAGCGCAATGCGAAAAATTTCGAAGCAGAGTATATGATAACATTTGATATATGATATAACGAATCAATAAGTTATAATGCCAGCGATATTCCGGTCAAAGTTTTGACCATATTTAATGCAGTTTGTTAGCCAACTAACTTCGTGCATTAAATCATCTAATGATATCTAATAACTATGAGTTGTTTTTGAGACCCATCAATACCTCTATGGCAATGCAACATTCTGGCCACCAAACTTACGCTCAGTAGCCAGCTACTGACACATACTGTACTCACCTCAATGAAAGAAAACATGATGAAACAAAAGCACCTGGCAGCACGCCTTGTACCCCCACTATTATTTTTATACCCTAAGGACCGTAGCCATGATAATCTTATTCTTAGAGGTAGAGATATGTTAGCATAGCTTAGCCAGGGTACACCTCAGAGGTAAGCATGTTGGCGAAGTAGCCTAATAGCGATAGCTCATTCTTGCAGGACCATGGATTCATTCTCCTTATCCACCAACGATTTTAATGTCTCTTGAAAAATCTAATTTTGTTGACAGAACCAAGCTAGGATACAGCTCAAGAATGGTGTTGTTTCTATAAAGAAGCCTAGTTACAGCGGATCTTCCTAATTAGGTTATAAACCCTGGAATATTCTCCGGCCTAAACAAAACTATAGGCAATCACTTGAATTAAATTGTATTTATTTTTGTGTCCCTATTTAGAGTGAATATAACACCTAGGCCTTCAGAACCTTTTGGGATCTTAGGAAAAGTGAGTCAGAAAACGGAGCTGAAGGTCAGGTAAATCTAACTAAAGCATTGGATGTGTCAAGAAAGAGTTTTGTGATGATTAAAAAAAAATTACCTTGATATCTTAACCATACTTTATACATAGATAATACAGTATAATAATCTTAAACTAAAAATTCTGGAAAAGGTAATGCACTAATGAGGAGGCAGACTAAATGAAAAAAAATCTGACAACAAAGATTTAACGATGGAATCAAGATTTACGTAACGAGAGAATATCGAAACCACACGAAAAAATTACATAGCTACCTTGGATATTAGGTTTTTTTTTTATTATATGTTTGGCAAATATAATACAAAATACGAAACAGTTGGAATCCCGAAGAGTGAAATAATGGTCACTAACATTATAACAATAGATCCTTGTTCATAATCCGTCACTCCAGGAGTATTAACACCCTTGACCACTACATACGACCCCTCGCCTCACTGTCCTATTATCTACCAAAGTGTGAAGCTCTGAAGGGTCCATCTCAAGATGTTCCAGGTTTTCCGACACCTTATCTTTCTCAATAGCTCTTTCAGTCGTCATCAGGATCTTCAATTTTGTGGGATCTATTTCCCAACTTTGTTACATTTCGATCATCACGTGTCTCCCGCCCGCCCCTATACGAAGTTGCTCTAATGGTGGTTCATATCGGAGGTTGTATATATACCGTATTTATCAGTGATGTAGGTCTCGGGGCCAGTTTTTCAGGTCTCGGTCTCGGGTGCTTAGATCTCAATCTGGTCTCGGAAATCTGAGGTTTCAGATTTTTGCACGATACCGTTTAAGGCCATAAATATATCTACTAATTTTGACATCTATTTGGAGGATGGTTAACAAGTTAAGTTTGCGTTCAGGTAGTGGAGACCATAAGTAGGGATTTTGGGGGTTATGATCAGTTTTGTTAGGCACTGACCATTGTAACTAACATAAGAATATAAGAATGGAGGAAACTGCAACGGGTCTATTGGACCATACGGGCAGTCCCGTTTACACCCAACCCCTATCGCTCATATATCTGTCCAACCGATATTTGAAGCTACCCAGCGTGTTCGAGTCAATGATGATGTTTGGTAACTTGTTCCACTACTCTATTTCCAAACCAGCGTTTACCTATCTCGCGCCTGAATCTAAATTTGTCTAATTTAAAACCATTGCTACGAGTTCGTCTCTGGTTGGATAATTTAAGTACCTTTGTTATATCACCTTCGTTTAACCTTGACTTCCTTTTATACACCTCGATCATATCGCCCCTCACTCTACGTCTCTCGGGGGAGTGCAAATTCAGATGCTTTAATCTGTTTTTGTACTCAAGGTTCCTAATGCCCGGGATTAGTCTTGTCATCCTCCAAAATTGAACTGCATAATCCAAGTGAGGTTTACAAGCGCAAGATACGAGTATGGATTAGGATAACCTCGCTAGTCTTGTAACTAACACTCCTTTGTATGAACCCAAGTACTTTGCTAACCTTGTTTCGAGCTAATACGCATTGTTATCTTGGTTTAAGATTCCTGCTTGTCATTATACCTAAATCTTTTTCACAATCGTATTTCTCTATATCAACGTTGTTCATCTGATATCTGGTTTCTGTTTACATCTCCTAGGCTAAGTACTTTACATTTGTCCACATTAGATTTCATCTGCCATATTTCAGACCATGCGGAGAATTTGTTTGGATCTTCCTGTAGTTTTGCGGAGTCCTCGTCAGATTTAATTACACGCCCTATTTTAGTGTCGTCAGCAAATTTATTTATGTTCCTTTCTACGCCTATCTCTATGTCGTCTATGTATATAATAAATTGTAATGTTCCAAGTACTGAGCCTTGGGGTACTCCACTAGTGACGTCACCCCAATCGGATTTAGTGTCATTAATGCTTACTTGCTGTTTCCTGTCCTGTAACCACGCCCTAATCCAGTTCTGAACATCTACTCCAATTCCATTTGCCTCCACTTTACGTATTAGTCTTTCGTGGGGAACCCTGTCGAAGGCTTTGCCAAAGTCGAGGTAAACCACATCATAATCGTGTCCGTCGTCCACTGATTCGAAAACAGAATGATAATAATAGATTTGTCAGACACGAACTCCCCCTTTGAAGCCATGCTGGGAATAATCGATCAATTTGTGTTTCTCGAATTAATTTAGAATTGAGTTTGAAATTATTGCTTCCAGTAATTTGCCTACAATTGATGTTAAACTAATTGGACGGTAATTAGAGGACAGTAATCTATCTCCCTTCTTGAAAATCAGTATCACATTCGCTTTCCGCCAGAATTCTGGTACTACAAAAGTTTTTAATGATAATGTTAAACAAGTTTGCTAAGGGCATACAAAGTTCTTCCATACATTCTTTTAATACTCTGTCAAATATCTCGTCGGGACCTGGCGACTTATTAGGCTTTAGTTTATCTATTTGTTTACTAACATCGTTGCTGTCTCTAGTGTTCCTGTTGAGTGTGTATTTAGCCATGAGGGGGAGGAGGGGGTAATAATAAGGTCCCATAAACGCCGAATATCAACAAAGGTATTTTGTATGTTGATATTTCTTAACTGTAATAAACATGTTAACACTTAAAGTAAATACACACAGAGTTCTACCTCTCGTAATTTTTAATTGTTGTTGAACTAGTGCATCCTTGTTATGTGCTTGAAGACTTTAGTTGTTGAAACGTAGTAATAACACAACAACAACAACAACAACAACAACAAGTAAATAGAAAAATAATTTGTCTGGTTATAATCAACACCCCTGATGTAACAGATAAAACTTCACGAAATGGAAAAAGAATTGAAGTGTGTGTATCTATTTACACTTATTCTTATCATGTAATTAAAAAATATATATACCGTATATACATATCATTTGATAGTTGGTCCACACACATACCTATACTAGAGGGTAAATATTTCCGTATTTTAAGACAACACTGACCCTTCATCATCCAGGGATTTCAACCCCCAAAAATACTATACATGTATAAACCGAAACCCAAATATTTTAACTAATAAAAAAAATAATCTTAAAAACTCGGCTTATGTACAGACTACCTGGCGGGGGGGTTGAGGGGGCTAACCTTCAGGTGTTGGTGAACCACTATACTCACCTGGAGACTTGGCCCCCAACTCATCCCACCTGAATTTTAACCACCCCAACATAAATGAATATACTACAACAAGGTTATTAGAGTAGAAGGGCAGTATCTTTGCCTGGGCCTTTCCGTGTAGTCATTCAGGTGCCAGTTTGGTGTTTGTGATGACAACACTAAAGATCCTCCCAAGGAATGTGTGTGGTGTTACCTAGAAATGTTCAGGTGACGGTAGACCTCAGTTGTCACCCGAAGATTGCCTTCCTCTATCCTCTAGCATATCTCACCTGAAGTCTAAAAGTTACTTACACGTTCCTAGAGTGATCGTGGATCATTTAGTGGAACCTAATCCTACTTTACACAAACTCACAAGTCTTTTTTCCCATTATGATGCAGTGTCCCAATACTTAGCAGGATGTTATCCCATTGAAGGTAAGCGGATTCATATGTGCTGTCATTTTATTTCATCCCCTCCGGCCGGGAATCGAACATGGGATTCGTGTGTGTATTAGTGTACTCGTACAGTCAGCAATAACAACATAATACTACACCCCTGGGTGTGACGGCCCTCACAACGATCACTGACTGAGGTTATGTTCATTTGGTAAGGTTGGTACTTCTGATTGTGTGATGCATTGTGTAACCAATACGATGTATTCTGTATATCACGTATAGTTAATACAGAGAAATTAACAGGAATACATATAAAACCCGTGTAGTGCAGAATTATTGTTCCGGTGTGTTATATTGTATAACACCGTAAAGATGTCGATTTTTTTGTTGACTCTTCGTCGATTTATTCAATCGTGTCACCTTTATCTCAATTTAATGTGTTCACAGGTATTGACATGATAATGTGCTTATATTTCCTTTATTATTTACGATGTTTATATAGAACCTAAATCTATAACTAAAGCATGAATAATTTGTTGTGTTATACTGACTAAATTATTTGTCGCTCCCAAATTTCAGTAATGTTTAAGATTCTTGGATATTGCTTTTACATTTGTAATGCAACAGGTATACTTGCGTATTCCACTCGGGTTGCTTAATATAAACAATTCCAAATTCAATTATAGTTTAATATTTACAAATCAAGAGGCTCAAAATATCTTTGTTTGTGATAACTAATATTTTTACCAGGATCCCAGAATATTGTTCCTATGTAGCTTTATAAACTGTTCAATCATTCTTGTTTTGTTGATATGTTTTTCTCGTTCTCCTTCCACACCTTCTTGGTCAATATCATCAATTATACATTTCTGACAGTTTCAATACAGATATTACATGGAAAAATAAAGAAAAGTTGTTTTGATGTGAAATAAGCGTCATTAATCATAAATAACAGATAGTATCTCCTCCAAAAATTTTACATAAAATAATGCCTCCTACAATAAAATATCTGATTATAAATTCTTCAACGAGACGATATAAATTTAGATCATTCAGCCACAGGAACGACTGTCCTATGTTACTGTACTGTCAATCAATATGGCACTTAAAAATTTAATATTTATAATTAATGATGCTCTTAATGCACTTGTAACCAAATTCACGATTACATTGGTGGATGTCTCATGATCATTCACTGTCCTTGGAATAATACTCGTCTTACCTCACCCCTTCACTATGGGGACGCCACTTTTAGTAGTATTTTATTTGGTTAATGCCAGATGATTTTATTCAGCTCAGAAGAGACCCCGTACACAAGATGTTAAGTTATAGTTAGAATGTTAGATTATTTCGAAGTAATTCCATCTGTTTATACTCAGGATGATCTATAATATCAGACAAAGTGCGGGAAAAATATTTCAGAGAGCTTAAGTTAAGCTCACTGTACTCTGAATCTCTCTCTACACACCTTTACCCTCATTCTCTCCACAGATATTCATTTAACAGACCTTTTGGGAACCTCCATCCAGAGAGATGACCCCTAGACACATAAACTCCAGCTCAGAGAAATGACCCCACAGAGATGACCTCCAGCCCAGAGAGATGACCCCCACTGTAATTCAAAAGCTGTCTATTGGGTAAAAGGTCTACTAGAGGCACTGGTATTACATACATATATGTCCAGATATTAATGACTCAAACTTGACGCTGAATGAAAGTAACAACTCTTTATTAACGTCAGATACAAATGATGGGACGTAAGGCTTGTGATGTGAGAGATTGGAGAAGCTTCACTATGTAAGATCTAGTTTTCTTCCTTAGTGACTCATGTTGTTACCGTTTGGCACACATTCGATATTTTTTTTTCAATCATAGGTATATAACTAATAGAACAAAACATGGTAAATTAAATCATGTTCTGGCAGAATGTATCCCAGTTTGAGGTCGTGATGAAGGTCTTTGTTTGCAAATCGTTTTCGATGTCCCTTAATGTTGACTAATAGAGTCAGGCGATATCTAGGTCAGGCTGAGCTTGCCAGGGTCGTGCAGTTACTTAAAGACGGTGACTCTCTTTAAGAGTCAGGAATCAGTCGTAGAGGAGATACCTGGACAACAGATTATGCTCCAGGAGACCAAGACAAGGTCAAACATATAAAACTTCTCGCCAATTCCCGCTGCCTCTGCAAACTGGGCTTTGGCAATCTCCAGAGTACAGTTCGATCCCGAGAAACTGATTTATGTACGGGCACTGGAGAGCAATATCGGACCAGACAATGAGAAATTGTCTCCATGAAGGCGACATGATGACCATACGACCAGCCACGGGTCCTGTTTGGACTAAAGGTCACTGCACTACCAGGCTGGACACATCAATTTGGTAGGTGTGTCATTGGAGGCCTGTGCTATTCAGAGGTGATAGTCAGTGTGCCATATCGACTAATGATACATGAGTAAGGGTGTAGACGTCAAGGAATCAGGTATGCAGACATCATCATTCCTGAAACTGACCGCTACAATGAAGGCTCAGTTAGTGCGTGCAGGAGTCTGTTTGAATAAACGTACGAACCTCCACATGATTGTGAAGAGGTTGCATTGACAGCCCAGAGGTGTCGGAATAAACTGCAGATACTTACATTTAAGTGTAAGGGTTTATTTAGGTGCAGAACCAACATCGGGCACAGCATCAAAAGCTCGTCTTAAAGATCTTTATAGACCACTATTGACCTTCATCTCTGACCCACCATTGACCTTCTCTGGACATTTACGCACCACACTACCAAAGGACAAACTCTCGTTCAAACATACAAAGAACAAAAAAAAGTACGACATAAGTAAATATAAATAACCTTAATTCAGAAAATTCTAAATGCCTCCGTTTTATCCTTCGAGAGATATTCTTACAAGACTCTTCCTGGAGAAACTTTGTAATGGTGTTCCAGGCGACTATACACGATGATAGTGTGCTCGAATATCTTAAAGTCTGTACGATGTAAATGTTGCTCACTTGTATGCTGTTGTCAGACAGTGACACATTGTATACGCGTGTACTGTAGTCTGTACAAGAACACACAATTTACTCCCGTGTACTATACATTTTGCACCTGTATACTGTTGAGTGTACAAGGATACACAATGTATATTTGAATATTGTAGACTGTACAAGAATGAATATTGTATATATGTGCTATATACATTAATATGTGGAGGGATGTAGATTGTATAAGTATACATCATACTCTAGTCTGTACTAAACGTGTATGATATATTCTGTTCAGGGACAAGTATGGAACACGTGTGTATTGTAGTCTATATAAGTACATTAATTGTAAAGGTATTTATTTACTATATAATCTATGTAAGTAATCCTCGAGTTCTGGTGATTAGTGTAATGTGTACACGTAAACAGAGTAAAGTAGGGTAGTGTGAGATCTTGTAAACTAGGGGGCGCCAGGGTGAAGTGGACGCCTGCAGCTCGTGTCAAAAGTACTGGGAGGTATAATTGTCATTTCTTTAAGTGAACTTATGAAAAGAACGATAGAAAATAATGTTGGAAGGAAAGGGGAAGGTATAAGGGAAAAGTACTCGTTTTAGTAGTAGTAGTAGTAATAGTATGAGTATTATTTATTATTATTATTATTATTATTATTATTATTATTATTATCATACAAGTTTACAATTAGTTTGGCTTGTAAGGTATATAGACGAGACAGCATATGTATAGACAACACATGTAGAAGATGAACTTAGACCGTGCAGGTACACAATTAATTCCCAATGTATACCTTAAACGATGCAGGTGTACAACAATAAAAAAACTAAGGCAATTCTACCAAGGATAACCAACAACACCATCAGATTCTTATTTCCATTAGGGTCCTTTAATAACTAGTAGAGTGTGAAAGGAAGGGAGAAATATAAACCGATGAAAGGGAGAACTAGATACAAAGGGAGAAGCTAAGAATGGAGAAGAAACCTAGGATAAGAAGAAAAAATAAAAGAGGAATAGGAGGTAAGATGTTGAATAGACAGAAGAGAATATAACATAGAATTAAAATATATATCTCTGTAATAAGTCTTGGTTCAGGTTAAGGATAATCTAATATTAAGAAGTTTACAGCCAAGGATTAAAGTTCAAGGGAATATTTCTCAGAAGATAAGAGACACAGACATACACGCAAGCACACACACACACACACACACACACACACACACACACACACAAGCACGCAACTTGTATCCGTACTCTGTGTTTTTGTTACGCTTGAAGACTAAGCTGTAAAATTATATGAAAATGGATGGCTTTTATTCATGCCATCAGTACCATCTGTTACATACATACATACATACATACATACATACATACATACGATGGTCGAGCAAAGAGGGTTAGTGTCCGTATGATGTTTGTGTCAGGTAGGACGACCAGCCAGATGAGAGGAAGATAGACAGGTATTATCTATCTGGCCAGGGTGGAGATATTGGCCAGAGTAAGTGTGTGTGTCTGTGATGGCCATGGTGAAGCAGTATGGCCAGAGTGTGAATATTATGGTCAGGGTGGAGATTTATGGCCAGACTGAGTGTGTTTTGGCCAAGGTGAAGATGTATGCCCATTGTCTGTGTGTAATGGCCTTGTATGGGACTACGGCCAGAGAGAGGACATACGTTAAGTGGGGGTGTGTGGGTTCAGGTGTGGGTGCGTGGGTTCAGGTGTGGGTGTATAATCAGTGTGTGAGTGTGTAAGTAGAGTGTAGGTGATTGGAAAATGAGTAAATATATGGTTAGTCAATAGGTATGTGACCAGGATTTAAACATGTGGCCAGTGTAGGCTATGTATATTGATCTGTGCTCAAGATGTGGAGCTGTGGGCTTGTGGATCGGGAGTGGGCCAGTAGGCATGGCGTGGACGTGTAGCGAGGGTACGGGTAAGTGGATGTATGGCAAGAGTGTGGGCGTGTTGCCAGGTTGTGGGCGTGTGGCCAAGGTGTGGGTGTGTAGCTAGGCTATGGGTGTGTGGCTAAGCTGTGGGTTATGGTCAGGATGAGAGCGTGTGGTCAGGGTGTGGGTATATGTAGAGAATATGGATGTGGGACTAGAATTTGGGCGTGTGAGAAGTGATTGGGCGTGTTGCCAGTGTGTGTGTGTGTGTGTGTGTGTGTGTGTGTGAGTGTGTGTGAGTGTTTGCTTTGGCTGTGTTATGTGGGTTTGAGTATGAGTAATGTATATAATTGTATAGTGTGGGTGTATTTGAGGTTTGTGGTGAGGATGTGGCTATATGGTGTGGATATTATCTCTTGATAAGGCAATGTGGTGAGGGAATGGCTTGGGAGACTGGTGTTGGTTTGTAAGTGTGTATTACGAGTATGTGTGTGATGTAGAAGTGGGTGTGTGGTGCGGATATGTGGAGGGGGTGTGGGTGAGTTGTGTGGGTGTACGATGAACGTGTGGGTGTGATTTTGAATGCCTAATATGAGTGTTACGTGTGGGTGTGTGGTATAGGTAAATGTGTGTTGAGAATGCTTGTTGTGACCGTATGAATGTGAGTGTATTGTGCGCGTGTGTGTGTGTGATCCGAATAGTCAGCATGTTGGGAGGGCGAACAGGATATTACTAAGTGTAGTTGGCCAGATACTATGTAGCCATATATTAAGAGTGTCGCATACTGTGCCAAGTCTGAGATCAGCCGAGGATATTATGCTGAAGTTGATGCCCCATGTTAAATGTTCATCACAACCTCAGGCTAACGTAAGATAATAAATGAAAAACGAGGAAATTTATGACCAGTTACTAATACACGTAATTTTCTTGAAAGAAATTAAGGTCAAAGTAATTGATAACTCTGCGTATTTATTCGTCATATTTCAGATATTTCAATGAATATTTATTTTCTGTTAAAGATACAAGTAAATTGAATTGTCACTACACAATCACTCTCTTGTTCCCCAATACTACTAACACTAGCAACCCTCGTCTCTTGTTCCTCTATAATAACACTTCAGCAACTAGTCTTTCTTCCTCTTTAATTACTGATACACCAACAATCACTTCGACAAAGGTGGCCAAGCAAAAACAGAAGTATGACCCCAAAGGTTCTAACTAGTACAGAGGGGCAACACGCTCTAGCTGTCCCTCATTGTTACCACATAAACACCAACAACATTATCTTGCAACAATAATTCTGATGATATTCCACGAATAGCAATTTCAACTTTATCTAACATGGCTTTATAGTTGTGCGTGCTAATGATGGATATAAAACGAAGCCTTAATTCACTATATTTTGGTATATAATTTGTACCTACATCTATAGAATGTTATTTTCAAAATCATCACAAACTTTACTCTATGGAAGTTTCAGCATAATATACAAAACTCATTTTCTTATAACTGTTGCAATATATTTTAAGCATGTTTAGTAAAGTGATTGAATGCGTGGTGATCAGTTGACGTTGACCATCTATGTTGTCTGTCGGGTGATGTTGAGTCAAAGTGGCGAATGCTGGAGAAAGTTACCTCAAATTGTGCTCTGTTTTCAGAGGTAAAGTTTTTCATCAACTAGCAATTAATATATCAAACATAAAAAAAAACAATAGAATATCAAAAGTTTAATAGAATTACAGCCGCTGCATCTTTTAAGGTGCCGCAATGACGATATCCAAATACAAGATATACTGTAGTACACACTTTGTAAATTCTGAGCAAATACACTACACTGAAAATACTTGCATCATATACTGAATACACTATATTGCTCTATATACCTTTCGTTTCCCTAGCCCTAACAAAACACCTGAAGCAGTATCCAGCTCTTTCCAGACTCGGCCAGACTGAGAGTGATTGGCTGTGTTGTGTCGTCGGCTCACAAAAAGCCACAAAACAGTGAGAGACTTAGTGAGGCTATACAAGGCGTCGTAAGCATCAATATCACACACGCATTCTTCCATCATCTTCATATCATCAAGTTTATTTATAAGGACATGAGCATTAGCTTCAGGAACTGGAGGTGCCCTAAGTGGGACGCTGTCAGCTGGATTGATGGCCTGAGCTGCCGGCAAGCTGCCATATACATACATAAATCATACGTGCCGGCTGTATAAGAACAGACTCCTGGAGAAAGATTAGCACACACCAGTTATAATGGGACTACGGACCCGACTATTTTCATTCCAAGACGTCACGAAATAAGAACTAAACCCAGAGCAAACTGACTTTTTTAAGTAATTATTTTTAATCTGTGATATCTCGCTAATATCCATCATATTTTACGCCATTGCTTCTTCTAATTATACTGAATAAAATAAATGTCGCTTCGCTAGGTCCTGTAGGCCTAGTTCACACTTTCTCCAGCATTCGCCACTTTGACCCAACATCACCCGACAGACAACATAGATGGTCAACGTCAACTGATCACCACGCATTCAATCACTTTACTAAACATGCTTAAAACATATTGCAACAGTTATAAGAAAATGAGTTTTGTATATTACGTCATACCTCAGGCCAAGCATTCTGCCATTCCTGATTTTATATACGGTTTACGTTAAAACTTTACAATGGACAAAAAAAAATCTAGTTAACGGTAGAGGACTGTTAATACTCTTGATAAATAATGGTTTGTCAATGATGGGGGTTAAGAACGAACAGAGGGTGTATCTGACCATGATTTCGTGTCATTTGTAAGGTGAGAGAGGTGGTTCGGTTTGCGTGACGGACTGACCTAGGCGGGGTGAAGGTCGGCTTCGTTGGATCACTAGGCACGCTACCCAGGCCAACTACCCTCACGCGACCTGTTTTTACCTACAAATTTAATCCAAGAAACATTTTTTATGAAGCGAATTATACCAATGACTATCTTAGTTTTACACGGGTTGTCAATAAACTTTAATGAACTGTGTTGGAAAAAAAAAACAAATCTGAAGACAAGATAAACAGTCTGAACGATATGTTTATTGTTTTATAATCTTCCAGTCAATAATCATTCTGACTTTCTATTAGTACAGAGTAGGAAGTTGTTATATAGACGTATTGAAGGGTTCTTTTCTCCTTATTTACTTTAAAGTATTAGTCGAGAGAAAGACTTAGAAGATTTTATTCAGCTGTTATGCCTCGCTCTCATCTAACCCTTATCATTCTAGTGCACTGTTATACACCTACTGTGCATCCACTGAAATAAATACGTAGATTTATAGCATATAAAGACACTCATGCATAAAGACGTATGTACACACTTCACCGTACGTAAACACATAAACAAATATACAAATCAAAGTTGACTCCTTTATGTCTAGATCTTCAGCGAGCTGGAGCGGGAGAGCCAGTAACAAGACATCCGTTTTCTGTTGATCTGTTTCTTCAGTTTTGTTCAATTTTTTTTTTCATTTTTCCTCCTCGTGAGTTTAAATAAATGTCCCTTGATAGTGACCCATTTAACACCTAGTATCACGTGCATATGTCACTGTGCATGAGATATTAGAACACTTAACTGGGAATGCCAAGCCATAACATATATATATATCGGTATGATAAATCCTCAATGTTACTGGTAAGCTAAAGATAATTTATCAGTTATATTACTGCACAAAACTCCTATTTATGAAGTAAACAAGTGCCAATGTTTTGTTAAATACTGAATATTTACCTATGTTTACTTTGAATGAGCAGCTTTAAATAAAAAACCTCAGAAAAGGAAACTTGAATGTTTACGCCTTAGACAAATGCAAGAAGAAAAGTTTAATCAAAACTACAGTATCTACCGTTGCCTTAAGACAGAGAGATCACTAAGATACCTTGGAGAGCAATATACTTAACAAACGAAGAACAGTTTATCTAAAGGGAGGAAGTGAAGTACAGTACAAGAGTAATCATTACATATGAAGGATGGCAGCATCACAGAGCCCTCAAACTTTCGGTAAACTTATTTCTGTCTGAGGAAGGTGGGGAAAATTTGAATACCATTGTCCTCCTGAAAAACAATGTTAAAAAGAACTACTACAACCATTATCCCATCTTCTTTATCAGCTGTAAGCAAGTCTTCGTCCAAAAGTCCGAAAGAGTTTTTTTCCTGACAATTAATCATTAAAATGTCTGTAGAGTTGATTTATGATGAAGTTTCCCCATAACAAACACAGCTCCTTCCACTCCTGTCAAACGTGAAGTTCTTTTTCTTAAATATTGACAACGATACCTTCCTCAGGCTAAGGAGTTTCAGCTTTTCATTTTCAGTGTTATTATCAATATTTTCCATAAAGTAGATGAAAACTTTAGCTCTAGTTTTCCTAACATAGATTTATCATCAAACCGGGCAAGATATAGACATGGGATCTGATGTAATGTCATGAGAGGTGTTCGTAAACAACAAGGTCAACAACGGTTAACGAGGTATATATACCTTTGTTGCATTGAAGTTATGTCAAAATTTTATTAACTTATTCGATGAATATTTACATAATGATAAAGCAATATACAAATACTATCATTTTGATATTAATAAGCGAAAAAAATACTCCTACATTAACCTTCTATATATCCTCCATAGCTCTCACTGACGGAATACTTCCACAAAACTGGTTGCTACCAAGAAGTTTATTTTTGACAAAACTTATGTCTTACGAACATGTAATGAATTATTTTATAAAATTTGTCAGAATCACTGATGTGGTTCCTCATAATTTAAGTAGTTTTATTATAATTCCTTTGGTATTCATAATTGTAAAATACGATTCACTAAAACAGAAGAGAAGAAGGGATTTCTAGTCTTAGGTTTTTTCGAATTGCCCTCTAGCACAAGGCATCACATATAGTCATTTACTGTACATAGATGATGATATAAAAGTCACTGTGTACCTGCAATAATTAACACTAGTTGTTCCTTGTTATACCATATTGTTAAATACTTTGTTCTACTTACAGTAAATATTAGGAATTGTATCCACTTCCAACATTTACTGTGACTATTTCCAATATTTACTATAGTTTTAATAATTGCAGGTGCACAAGGATTCTTTCTAACACCCTGTATATGCAAATGCTACAGAAGATACAAACACTGCAGTGGAGTATTATGGAGAGAAGGGAAGAAGATCGAAAAGCCCAAATAGCATAATGGAAAAGAAGGTAAATTTTTTATACTCAGGTGGTAAAAATCATAAGAGGGATGTCAGATAGAGTTCTGTTAACAAGACTTAATAGAAAAGGTGAAGGTTAAAAAAAAAGATTTCAGGAAGATCAATGAATCTTTGTTATTTAATATATAATTTTATAGAAGTTTGAAAGTAAAGGTGGGAAGGTAAGAAACACGAGAAGAAGGACCACATGGGGTGAGTAATAGAAGTGAAACAGAAGGAAGATTTGTTGATTTTGTGAAGAAAACAAGACGATTAGTGCCAAGTCATGTTTTCAACAGCAGCCGAGAACTTTTATTTGTGGGTAATGAATATGGTGTAAACGCGTTTAATTTGACACTTGTTAACGTTAATTACAAAAGTCTGCCCTTCTGAGTTTTGTTTTCTTCAATAAACTTCTACAACTGACAATCTTAGATGCCAGTGGTCTCTATTACCTTGTTAAACAGCAATTTCAAATAATTACCGACTAAGAATGTTTAAGGTTTTACGTGTTGCATTCTCATGTAACAATTATTTATAACCACCGCATCTTACTTTTAGGATGGTGTTGTTTATGTTAGTTATTGTAGAGATAAAAATATTGCCCTACCATGAGTCTAGAATACACTTGGGAAGGTAACAAGGAATTCTTCGGTCACATCACGTCCGTGCACCACCTGCTCCTAGGCCACAAGCACAACCTAACCCAGCCAGGGCCCAAACTTTACAGCGTACAATTCAGTCACATGAAAAACATAGTTGAGGAAATTATTAGTTTATCTTTGAGATGAGATTATTGTGATCAATCGTTAAATATATACACCTCTTGTCCCTCTAATTGAACAACTCTTGCACCGTTCATACATCTCCACTCATTTCTTAACTCCACCCCACAATTTTCCACCCACTACCTAGCTCCACCCACACGCTTCCTTCCACTTCATATAGCTCCACCCCCACGCGCTTCCACCCACTACCTAACTCACCCCCAATACTTGCAAAATTTTTATTAATAGTTGGCCCATATTTACTGCTTACATGAAATTTGTACCATGAACACAACTGTCCAGCCGACTAAACTACATTATTTAGAAGTGTAGGACATCCTTGGCTGTTTGCCCATATCCATCCACTTTGACGACATCTGTGCCTTAACACGTTCGATGACAGACAATCAAAAGTTTTAAAGAGGCACTGAAACCAACATGCAAAGGTCCATAAAGATGAAGAAATATGATTATAACGGACGGCATTAAACGAAATTTCATACAAGCGCCATAACCCAGTAATATTTATGGCTGGCTGAGACTAAGCTTGTCTTGGTGCAACATGGGGTGGCTTACTAGTGCACCACAAGAAAGTTGCGTAGCGTTGGGAAACACCAAAGTGTCAGAGGGGGGAGAGCCTCGCGTGTCAAAGTTGAGACACTGTCACCCTGGACACGCTTGCCTAGTTTTCGGTTCCCTGAGGCAACGGAATGTCCACCTTTCCTGACTGTGGCGACTGACTGACTAACATACAATATTTTCCCAAGTAAGGGAGATTTTACCTATGAATGCTGTTGATCATCCCAGCATATCCTAAGACACTGTTTATGTTTATTACTCTTTTTTTTTATTGCCGAAAACATTTAACCACCACCACCACCACCACCTACACCTGACCTGCTACCACCACCACCACCCACACCTGACCTTCTGCTACCACCACCACCCTCCACACCTGACCTTCTGCTACCACCACCACCCACACCTGACTCTTCTGCTACCACCACCACCCACTTCCTGACCTTCTGCTTCCACCACCACCACCCACACCTGACATTCTACAACCACCACCACCACCACCCACACCTGACCTTCTGCTACCACCACCACCCACACCTGACCTTCTGCTACCACCACCACCCACACCTGACCCTGCTGCTACCACCACCACCCACACCTGCCATTCTACTTCCACCACCACCCACACCTGACATTCCCACAACCACCACCACCACCTCGTCCACCTCCACCGTCCATCACCTAACCCACGGAAGCTTTCATCCCATCCACGACACCTGTTCTGCGTGCCCACCACTATATTGCCCGCTATCTGTCCCAATGAACCCTCAGCCCACCCCACCCACTACATCACCTCAACCCACCCACCCACTACTTCCTCAACCCACCCCACCCCCACCCACTTCACATCACCCCTCAACCCACCCCCACCCACTACATCACCTCCTCAACCCACCCCACCCCCACCCACTACATACATCACCTCCTCAACCCACCCCCACTCCACTACATCACCTCCTCAACCCACCCCCACCCACTACATCACCTCTCAACCACCCCACCTCACTGACATCACAAGCCTCCGTCCACCCCACCAGCACACCAGAGAGCCGATCGTGGCGTCTCTGGCCCACCTCTGCTAGAGCTAACTCCCCCTGCTGTAATATTGATGGTGGGGAAGGTCAACCAGCTTCTCGTGCGCAGGTTTCTGTTTAGTACATTTACCAAGATGCAGGTGGTAGTATTACGGGTTATTGTCTGCCACCACGTAACAACAGAGGGAGGAGGGGGAGAGGGGGGTCAAAACCTAATCCTATGCTCAACCTGTGAAGTTGGCTGAGGAGTTCTGACTCAACGTGTAACAAGAGAGAGTAAATATTCCTATATATAATCTGTGATTGCTTTATATATTTCATTAAATGTCTTCTGACTCATCCTATGAATGCGCCTACTAAAGTTTGATGCCTTGAAGCTCACTGCAGTGCTAGGACGCGATTTTAGCAACCAGTGAAAGAATCTAATGGTTGTATAGCACAGTAAACGCCTTCATATCATGGAAGAAAACCAGTGCTATTTATTGGACATTAAGTACAACCAAGAGGAGAGATCTTATAGCATTTAAGAGTGTGTGTGTGTGTGTGTGTGTGTGTGTGTGTGTGTGTGTGTGTGTGTGTGTGTGTGTGTGTGTGTGTGTGTGTGTGTGTGTGTGTGTGTGTGTGTGTGTGTGTGTGTGTGTGTGTGTGTGTGTGTGTGTGTGTGTGTGTGTGTGTGTGTGTGTGTGTGTGTGTGTGTGTGTGTGTGTGTGTGTGTGTGTGTGTGTGTTAAAGATTATAAATAAAAGAGAAGCAATAATATACAGAGGATATATACATGCAGCAGCCACGTCAAGATAAACATTTACATATTTTGACTTGAAATACCCTTACGTAAGCTTAGGTTTGCAGCTGGTTACGATTATATGATGACTAAGTTACATTTATTTCTATTTATGTGATTGTGTGTGTTACTCGATCAAATTTCGTATTGACTATTTTTTTGAGCATACCAATCTATCCTTCACACCCATGGGCCAGATATTACTGGACTGGTTGATAGATAGAGATTGTAGAATTAACAAAAATGGTCCACAATCAAATTTACATTATCAACCACATCATCCATTACATCATCTCTCCGCCGCCCACCACTACTATATCACACTCCTCCGCCCACCCCATCCATTCCCACCTCACTCATCACTCTCTCCGCCCACCCCATCCATTTTTCATCATACCATCTCCTCCTCTTACCATATCTCTCCGCCCACCTTATTACATCATCTCTCACTATATCACTCTCCCCACCCACTCACTATATCACTCTCCCACCCCATCCATTACATCATCTCTCCGCCCATCCTCCTCCACCACCACTAATTATATCATCCACATTACATTCTCCTGCCCACCCCATCACCCATTACATCATATCTCCTGCCCACCCCACCACTATATCACTCTCTCCGCCCACCCCACACACCACATCACTCTCCGCCCACCCCACACACTACATCACTCTCTCCGCCCACCCCACTCACTACACATCACTCTCCTCTCCGCCCACCCCACTTTCCGCCCTCACCACATCACTTCTCCGCCCACCCCATCCATTACATCATCTCCTCCGCCTCACCCCCACTCACTCTCCGCCCACCCCACCCATTACATCATCTCTCCGCCCACCCCACTCACTATATCACTCTTCCGCCCACCCCACCACACTTACATCACTTCTCCGCCCACCCCACCCATTACATCATCTCCACCGCCCACGCCCACTCATCAGCTCTCTCCGCCCACCCCATCCATTACATCATCTCCGCCCACCCCCACTCACATCACTCTTCCGCCCACCTCACCCATTACATCATCTCCGCCCACCCCACACCACTATATCACTCTCTCCGCCCACCCCACACACTACATCACTCTTCTCCGCCCATCACACTACATCCGCTCTCCGCCCACCCCACTACATCACCTTCCGCCCACCCCACTCACTCTCTCCGCCCACCCCACTCACTACATCACTCTCTCCGCCCACCCCACACACTACATCACTCTCTCCGCCCACCTCACCCACTACATCACTCTCTCAGCCCACCCCACCCACAACATTATCTCCTCCGCCCACTCCACCTACTGCATCACCTCCTCCGCCCACCAATAATAATTTAACTCAAGTGATGGTCTGGCTCCACTTATCAGCTTTTTTTATAATTATGTCAACTAATAACCACCTTTTTTAACTAATCACTTTACTCTAGTTATTATCGTAGGTGGCAGTCATCGAACTCCAGTCACCATCTTACTGCATTGGCCAGCTTACTCTATTCACCACATTACTCCAGCATCAACATTACTCCAATAGCAATCTTTTTTTTTTCAACAGGTAATCTACTCTAGTTACAAAATCAAGAATCTTAAAGCAAATAGGAGTAAGATTTTTTATCAGTGAGGCAGGAGGCGACCCGAAGAAAATTATTTTGTGTGTGTGCGTTTCTTTCAATGTTAGGAATGTGGTTATTGAAGGAGAATTAATTAGTTTATTGGAAGAACAAGAATATTGACTTTGGTAACTGGTGCAATGAGGGTGGTACTAAATGACAGGCTGGAAATAGTCTTTGAAAGTGAAGGATGTTTTTTTTTCTTAATCGATTTTGTCTTATTGGTACTGAATATAATTTGCGTATTTGTTTTCCACAGCTATGGATTCAAAGTTTGAGTTCAGAACAGATGTAGTATTTTGACGAAAGGAAATGAAACTTGACTGGGTTTTGGCATTGGGAGTTTAAACTTGTATACACCTTACCATCATAACTGATCATTCAAAATCCAAAGAACACAACATACCGGGGAGTTGTAAGTAGAAGCAGATGAGTGGAGAGAAAAGGTAAAATTAAATATAGGAGATGTGAAAGATGCCGGTGAAGTCTGAGATTGTCGGGAGTGTATAGATGAAGCGTAAGTAACCCATGAAGGGGAGGAAAAGACATACAGAAAAGTTAGAATTTTCATCTTTCCTCCACAGGCGTCTAATATGAAGCTTATTAATCATATTTACTGATCATTGTCACCTTAATGATGACAAGAGAAGCGAGATAGTGTAAGTCAGTTGTTGTACTCCTTATGATGACAAAGGCGTTGTCATTGGATGTTTGGCACATGATGGTTGTGGTTGGCACTCTTCCTAGGTTGGCCACCATCGCGAGTACGTCACGTATAAATCTCACTTCACCCACCTCACGTTATTCACCAATTTATCTTACTACAATGAGAAATATATTGTACATGGGCAGTAAATGGTCATAGGACAAAAGCCTTCATCTCGTCACACGTCATCAGCTGCAAGTATTGTGGACACGGTGGTGGTGCTAGTGGTGCTCGTCAAGGGCCACTGCACACGCCAGCTACTTCCACAGCAAATTCATTATCCTACTGATAGTACATTTCTTGAAGCCGTGGACGGTTAAGCCCTAAAAAGCAACTGAAGATTTGTTTTTATGGAATTTAATGGAACTTAATTCGAATTTCGTAATTTATTTTTTATTTGTTTTAGAAGTCGTTTAACTATCAAAACAGCCAAATTTTACCTGCTGTAGGTTAGGTTAGGTTAGGTTTCGTATGAAACTATTAATTTATATGTATAAAACTATGTGTTGCTGACAGTCAGGTGTGGGTGTAGGCCTACTGTGGTGGAGCCGAGATAAATATACCTTGAGAAGAACTTTGTGTTAGGCTGAAGTAGAGACTGTTTGTGGATGGATGAGTACACGTGTGATAATTAATGTATTTTTGTCTGCGTGCTTCTATGGCCGTGTCTGTCTGTCTGTGCGCGCTAGAGTGTGGTCGTAGAGTTGAGAAACAGGAGGCCAGTTTAAGGGAGTGTGCGCGGTTGTGTGGTGCAGGTGTTTGGCAGGGTGGCGGCGTGTAGGGTGACGTCAGGAGGAGTGAACACACAGCGTGGGGAGCGGAGGTGAGCCAGCGATGTTATTGAGCCTGGGCAGGGGTGGCGGCGGCCGTGACGTCACACACACCGTAGCAGGGACCCGTCACACCGCTCAGCTGCTCCAGTAAACAAACGTGGCTTGCGCCCTTACTACCCCGCACTACAAATATACAGCTGGCCCCCACCCACCCTGGTTATTCCATAGTCAAGTTTTTCTGTCTCGCTGGTAATTGATCCCCGTCGGTGCAGATTGGGGACAAGGGAATAAATGTTGTCTGTCCGTCTGTTCTTGCCTCTGGAAATTATGAACACAATAACAATGGATGTTAGCTACAACAAACTCTCAGAAGAGCTCAATAAACAGCGGTATTTATCATTGTTATCTGGAGTTATGGCCCTTTGGTGCAGCGAGGGAGTTGACCACTATTATAATACCACGTGTACACCAAACGGATGTCAAGTGTTAGTCCTCCTTACTGCTGATAAATACTCGATATATTCTTGCTCGTAAGGATTGAAGTAAACAATTTGTTTTGTTTTGTCTTTGAATGAAGATGGCTTGTTAAAACTTTTACCAAGTTGGCTAATTACAGAAAAAATATTTTGATGATTTATTACATCAAAAAGTAAAATTCAAAATAATAAAATCAATGGTTCCTGTTCACTTACATGGTGTCATAAATTTGTGCAAAAATATCAAAAGAATTTTATGTAGTTCAATGAAAATGTACAGATAGTAAGCTTCAATAATAACTGAATTGGGTATATCTTAACACTAACCTTATAAACATACGGATATAGAACCCCAAAATAATAAGTATGTATTATCCAGGTCCTCAGCCCTTAATAATTACCACACGTTCCTTACAGAATACCACACGGGATGCGTGACCTGTGATGGACAAGGGAGGGATACTCAGTATGCTTTCTGAAAGTCGATAAAACTGACAAATGAACAACAGACAAGCTGCACTTTCCTCGTCAACCATGCGTCATTATAAGGTAAGTGGATTCCCAAGAGTTCTAAACTGTAGTGGGGTGGAGAAATGTGAGAGGGCAGGGTGTTGTATAGACGAGAAGTGCAGACCAGGGAGTAGCATGGTAATGAAAAAATAGAGGGGGGTGATAGGCTAGAAGTGAGGGGGCAAACTTGAAGCATAGGTGAGGGGACAAACATGAAGGGGAGGTGAGGGGGGGGGGCAAACATGAAGGGAGGTGAGGGGAAAGGCAGGATTGGGGTCGTCGATAAAGGGAAATAACTTATGACTTTGTTTTGTTTCTATACACTACACATTACTCATTGCTACACATTAAACATTACACATTACTTATCGCGGGAAGATGTGGCTGTCATCAAGGGTATACGATATTGTGAAGATGTCTTTGAATTATGGATGATCCTGAAGAAAAAGTCTAGTTGGATGCATTCTTGGCAGTGTTGTGGCAATGAAAATGGAGGTCATTATTTACAATATTGTAGGACCAACCTTATTAACTCTGGCGGCTGCTGGTGCTGGAGGGGAGTGGAGACTGGTAAACGGCCTTGATTGATAGAGATAGTGAGAGTTTGTCTTGGTGACATTTAATGTTATTTGTACCCCACTGAGCTATATAGAGTCAAGATGTGTGTTCATGGTAGTTGTAGTGTTTAATCGATCATCCGGGAGACTTAAGGGTTGTAGAAGATAAAACACAGAAGATGACGATTGATAACCACGAGGTAGAAGACCTTTTGATAAACCCAAGACAAGATGAGTTGATGGTATTAAGAGAGTCGTGTCAAGAGCTGCAGGGAGAGGATACGTGAAGAGGCTCACAACCGATGGACCAGCATAATGTACCGGGCGTCTGGATGAGGATTGATAAGTCAAGCAAACCAAGAGCTTGTTACGTTGCAGTGTAAACAGAGAGGAGCCTTGGTAATCTTCCTACTGTAGGTTCCTGCCTTGGAAACAGAGCCTTGGAGTCACGAATACTCGCACACCAAAACTATACAGTAGTTTGTTTTTGTTTTTTATGGAAGAAAATGGCCCATTTCCACTCCGGGAATTGTAATTTAAGCAGTTTTGTTTTCTGTGGCTTTCTTCCCGAGAGATTCAATTCCAACACCCACACACAACGCTTCCGTGACGCCTGCTGGACCACCACTCCACGACCCCCTGACGGAGACATGATGAGTCTCCCCATACTGGCCAGATATTATTTAAATAATATTGATAATATGTTAAAGGAATATCCTTCCTTATTTAGGCTTTAGTAAGCCCCTTTATAATATTTATACTGTATATACTTGTGATACTTGCCAGATGCTTCTGGTGTTATTGTACAGGGGTACCTAGTGACAGCACTAGGATCCAGCTTCCTTTATCAAGGAATAAACTATTGAAATTGAAATTTGAAATTGAGATTCAATTTCCTTTAAAGTGGGCATTACTAACCAATCGCATCTACCTTACGCTACTAACCTTAGCTAACTAAAAATTGTTTTAAGATTGTTAAGTTAGGGTGATTCATGTTAACTTTGTCTAATAACTTGACGTCAAACTGTATAAAAACTCACGTAGAACTTAACAAAAAGTGAAACGCGCGCGCACACACACACACACACACACACACACACACACACACACACACACACACACACACACAGGGAGAGTACAGTTACATCGCTCCCCTTCCTGGCCGAGGTAATAATAGTTGCTAAATTCTAAAAAAGATCGTGATCACTGGCAACTCCCCTAGAACACCAGCAGCGCTTTGACAAAGACAAACATATTTGCTACAGCTTTTGGTCACTAACGAGTACTAATTTCATCATCTTGGTTCAAAAAGTGCTGAAGAAAATGCCCGGACCGGTAACCAAACAAAAGAAATATATAAAACAAGCGAAGCGAGTAACTAAAGAGTAGCCTGCCCTTTTGAGACTCATAAGCTTGGTCCACAAGCTTCCCAAGGCATCTGGTGACGGTGTACAATATATAAACTCAAGCTTGTGAGGCAATTATGAGTTATTCTCGAGGTAACGATTTTTTTTAGACAAGTCTCAAATACATTTAGCTGAGGTGCACAAGAACGGGACTGAATTTAGGTAAGTGGATTTAAGGAGAAACGGAACTCTTTAATCGTCCCATTACTGCCACCACTGCACCCTACAGTATCTTACAGTAGCCAGCTGCCATGTCTCCCTTTCTCCCCTTACAGCTATCTTCCCTGTACCACACAACAGAACAGAAAACTTTTCAGTAACCCTTCAAAAGAGGATTCTACGTACAGGCCCGACTAGCTCCCCACGGGGAATCACAGAGATTAACCATCCAGACCAATGCGTATAGTGCCACACGTCCCACACCTCTCCACAATTCCACTTCGGTGCAGACGGCTCCTAAATCGCCATACCTGCTTCGCTTGATTAGATTTTAAACAAACATAAACACTAACAAAATGGAAAGTAAAATCCACTCTTACTTTAAAGGCAACATCTAGGATTGCTTATCCCTATCTATAATATCCTTAAAGGTCAGTAGACAGCAGAGACCGTTTCGCTGTGGTGGTGTCTGGGGAAGTGAAATGGCCGTGTGATGCTTGCAAGGATAAAATTAATCTTCGGATCAGTGCCCCAGCTGCCGTTGGGTCAGAATTTCCTTGCTTTCGACGACTTCCTAAGCCTTGGGCAGGCATATCTACGAGTCATTCTAGATATGCTTCCGTTATGTCGTCTATAATCTGATACTTGTTTAACTCACTGCATTCTATTCTTGGTATGTGCTGAATTTATATTCCAATCGTCTTGAATTATTATTTTTACTCAATTAACTCGTATAAACAATAATTTGGGGACACCGAACTAAGGAACCATTGAAGGTATTTTGTACTTTCTCTTTCTTAACGACACTGAAGAATCACACATACAAATATATACACACAGCTTACATTCATACAAAAGGTGCATAAAATAATTCGCTGTATAGATCCTGCATTATTAATAACGAAGAAAACACTACATTGTAAATTTCTTGTCTCCGAATCGTTACCTTGAGGTAATCACTCCCAGGTGCGTAAACGCGGTCGCTTGACACAGGCTGGGAATTTTATTGCAAAAGTAAAATAAATTTTTATATTCACACAGTGATCTTCATTTTATTAATTGCTCACTAATATAAGTGAAATTAAAGGGCGTAGGTCTTAGTGGCTCTGGTATTGTTAGCAGAGTCTCTTAAAACTCGTCCTCGTTGGAATTGGCGAAATACAGGATACTACAGCAATACAATACATGGTATCAGAATACAAGTAAGTGCTAGCAGGAGTTAATAGGTGGTAGCAGGTACTGGAAGGTGTCCGTAGGTGTAAGTGCTTCCATGGCCTGGAAGATGCTGTAAGGCACTGATATAGGTGCTAGCAGGTGTAGGTACGTGCTAGCAGGTGTAGGTACGTGCTATCAGGTGTAGGTACGTGCTAGCAGGTGTAGGTACGTGCTAGCAGGTGTAGGTACGTGCTATCTTCCACTATCATTTGATAGCGAACACTGACAGGTGCTAGCAGACATTTGTAAGCGTTAGTAAATAGGAAAAAAAATGGTGTTTCTCTTTCCTAGACTTAAAGGCAAGAATAATGTACTTTAAGAGAACACTTCTAGCCAATACTACGATGTATCCACCAATACTCGTTTATGGTTTCAAGGGAGACAATAATATCACCAATACCTCAAAAAATTCAACTGATTGTTGTGGTATTCCTATTGAGATCCACAAAAGTATAAGCTTAACGAACAGCCTAATCCAAGTGGTCCAGTTAAGATAATGTCGCCATTTCCACGAGACGGTTCTCATACTCTAGCTGTTTGAACTGGAATCCACGAGTACTAGACCATGTTACACACCACGAGTACGAGTCTGTTGCATACCACGAGTACTAGTCCATGTTACACACTACGAGTATTTGGCAACGTTACACGCCACACAAGAGAGCCTCAGCGCTGGAATTAACAAGAGAATCTCCACAACCGAAGAACCAGAATGAAGAATAATATCCCCAGACAGATGGAAATGGAGAAGGTCCATCAGCTCGACAGGCAATTAGCGTGACTAGCGGATGGTGAGAGATGAGAGGATAAAGTAGCACTGGTATATAACTGTTTTTACATTTTAGTTGTGAAGGAAAAAATTTACTTTTTCTGGTCGAGAATCTCTTAGAATATCAACTTTCATTATTTGGTGTTCCTAATAGACTGTCTCCACTAACCCTTTTACGATTTAATATTTTATTTGGTTAACGCCAGACGCTTTTATTCAGCTCAGAGGAGACCCCGTACACAAAGAGTTGGTAGACTATCTCCACTCAGAGAAGCTGCTATTAGGAAAGGCCTTTTAACTTCCCTTTTATGTTTCTTTTACTTTTAATTTATCTTCAACATAAGACCAGTTAGAGTGTAAGAGGTTTCGTTTAGTCTGATTTATTTTCACTCATAGATCTGGATTCTCAGTCAGAAAATATCCTCTTGCTCCCTGTGGGAATAATTTCTGAACTTTGGGTTTAAATTCATGAAAAAGAGTTTGATAATGCCATACCTTGAGAGCTCTTGACTTTCCCTAACCCCTACTTTTCTTACTTTTTTTCCGACAAGAAATTGTTGAAAGATTTTGAGAGATTCCTTCGACGTAATGGTCAAGCAATTCATGGAAAGTCTGCGAGGCCCCAAACGCTCTTCGTATTTCTCTATTCCTCGGCCTGCGTCAGCTCCTAGGGTAGTTTAGGAGGAAACCTTTTCTTCTAAGCATCAGCTCTTTCGTGGTGGCCAATAGTTCCAGGGTAGGTTCAGGCAGAAGGGGTCATCTAAGAGGTTCAAAAATTACCCTGAGCCATATAATTGCGTAAAAGCTAAACATCTACACAAATCCTTATGTCAATATCCCAGAAGGAGGTGTGTATCTTTTTGTTTCAATTCATGTACCAAGTTCATTAGATTTCGTCCCAAGAGATTTAAATGAAGAGCTTCCTCGGTCATATAAATAGAGATTAAAAACAAACAGATGTATGTGTTGATAAGAGAAGTAAATTATGTATACATTAGAACACATTAAGGGTTTTCCGGAATTCAAAATGATAAACAAGATTCAATTATTGTTCGAAAAGTTAGAAAATTGTCTGTTGTGTGAATTCCATGACCCAAAACCTTACAAAGGATGTCAGGTTTTTTTCACTTTTTTTTCAGTCTTGCCAAACGTTATCTTATTGGAGAGGGGGATGGGGTAAGAGGAGGATTATACTTGAAGGTTTAGCATTGTGTATTATGATAACTTTCACAACATACAATTCACTGTTTTACAATCACAACACTGAAATCCGACTGGTTACTTGATAGCCTTCCCATAAATAAAGTAAGTGAAAACAAACAGCAGCGGCGAGACATGATCGTTATCGTGGTTTGAATATTCAAATAATATTTCAGGATGCACAGCAAATAATACATTATAATCAATTGCACAACACTCATAGCATTATTTCACGATCAAAACACTGAAATACTAGAGTGCAGGGAGGCACTGAGTGTGATGGGAGATTGATTAAAGGGACCTCAACCGTGGACAGCTTGCCTGCCGAGTGAACTCTGAAATTATTTCATTTACACACTGCCCAGCCAAACTCACTAAACTCTAATTGGTAACTTACATTGGGAGTGTAGGCTCCTACCTATGAAGCATTACATTATGACGCTTCTAGGATAAAACCTTCATTTACGGCGAATATTTTAATTTATATGACACGTTTCAGACTAACTGATCAAATTAGATAAAATCAATTTGTTACTCACATACAGTAAGCGTCATAAACACGAGGGGGTGAATGTCTCATACACCAACACAGTTGCAACTCGGACGGATGAAAGAGAGATGTTGTCCAGTGTGACCCTACCAACCATTACGTGTTTTTTCCACGTATGTGTCTCTGTTCCCTCCTGTACTAACACTGGACCAATGAAGGACCAAGTCATCAGGAACAATGGGGAGGGGGTGTGAAACAACCCAACGGTTTCCTTCCCCAGACGCAGTCCTAGTGTGAGTGTGGGGGGGCAGTTGCACTGTAGATATGTCATGAGGTATTAGTGTATATTGCAACTGTTAAAACAGAAATGAGTAAAGTGCGATACCAGAGTAAAGCTTAATATTGTTACGGGGGTCGTGGAACAGTGCCGACTCCCTCCTCGGACACCCCTTTATAATCTGTGTCCCTCTACACACTAGGACACAATCAATAGCCAAATGTCCATAAAGACACGAGATTGGTGCGTTACAATGGATAATGGAATAACGTACATTTATATAAGTCATTTGCAATACAAGACTAATTCCCATCAACGTTAGTGACCACGAAAATAACATTGTAAATCCTATAATCCGGTTTGAGTTCTGAACTGAGCCCTGGGAATTAGCGGTCTATGTCAGGAATCCCCTCAGTGCTCTGGGTAATGTCAACTCTCTCCTTATCATTATCACTGCGCTCCCTCACTTTGCATAACGTCAGTTCTTATTATCTTAAATATTTACGGCATATAGGTGGACGTATAACCATACAATACAAATCTATTAAGAGGAAACACATTCTTGTTTGATAATTTTTATCTTCATCTCTCAAAACCTTCCACCCAAGAATGTAGAGGGTGTAAGGAAGGTGAAGTGCAAGATGTACAGTACAAGTATACATAAATTAACGTGAAACCAACCCATTTGGCACCTTAAGCGGCCACTCGCTAAGTTAAATTAAGTGTTATGACGACGTCTGGCGACACTCATTATAGCCAGCCGACTCCCCAGCGTGTGTACACTGACATACAACTTACCTCACCGAACATGTTTTTTTTAATCACTACGGTAATAAGTTTATTATGTAAATCATCCTCGTAAAGTCTGAAAATTCTTACGCATAAATTTATGAACATTTAGAATAAGTATATATTATAGTTGATAGGGTTAGGAGGTGGAGGAGGATGGGCGGCAAGGACTGGTTCGTTAGCTTTATCATTGTGGTTATCGACACGTACTGCCTCGGTCAACACGTATATCGTCACCACCATATTTTACCCGTGAACAATAAGACAGACAGCTGGCCGCCCCATAAAGCACTATCAGGGACTGGACGCTTAACTTGGCTTAATACGCCGCCACCCAGATCAATAGAGAACCCCAGCCCTCCTTTATCTCCCCCCGCCCCTCCCGCCGCTACACACACACACACACACACACACACACACGCACACACACACTGGGCCAGCTGGTTTACCCTTGATTGTTTGTTATCATTGTTTGCACTATAGATTGCACTAAACATACATCGCGTTTGGGATAAATATACACATATCTTTGGTACAGTTCAGTGGGTGCCCTGGTAGAGTGGATGCAGTGCTCGCTTCCTGTCCTTAGGATATCCCCTGTTTACTCAGCAGTGACTGGGAATCTTTACTATGTTTACAGATGGAGTGTAGTGCGGGAAGTAATGTCTCCGTGTGTAGTGGAGGCTTAGTCCACAGTGTGCTGTATCCACATTGCCCCAAACGGCCCGTCCATCTGACTTATGGGACCCATTTTCAACTTTTCTGTTATTACATGTTAATTATAATCATAATTTATGAAATATTATAATTTAGTATAAAGATCATACAGCAGTATTACCGTCCTCCATAGTGTTTGTCTAAAAGAAACGAACATATAGATAAAGTTCACTTATATAAAATTAAAACCAAATAATTCTAAGTTACCTGACGAAACAAGAGGAGAAAGGAGGCGACCTCAAGTGAGGTAGATAAATATATATAGAGAGACTGGGATTAGGTCACAAAATTAAATTAAATTTTCTGGAAAAATATATCCCTTGAAATATTTTTTTTTCTGCCAGATGTACCAGCTTATGCAGACGACCTTAAAGTAAAAAGAAAAAATATCCCCATTTCCAGTAAATTTAGTAATGCTACAGTCAACCACCAAATGTTGGCAAGTATTATCAATTAGTGACACTAGCAAGAGTTTAATTTGTCTTTTATTTTGTATATTACAATATAAACACAAATTTTAACTTTTTCTTAAACTTTGTAGCAAACCTTAGGGCCCTGAAAGAGTTTACCCCCAAAAAATTAAATAAATACTATAACGCTGATCGTCTCTGAAACTACCACAGGGTATTTACTGCCGCGCTCCTCGTGTAGTGGGCTGTATTACTGGTGAAGGAAGAACACAATTTATGAGCTGACCTTCATCAACATTGTTACCAAATAATATCATCACTAAACAACCACTTATGCCTTTTTTTTCTACTAACTTTATAAAGTAATCATTTTAAAATGGTGAATAACAGTTCACTACAAGTATTTTATTAATCTTATTATTGTTTTTCATACAAGAGATAAATTTGTATAGATATTTGTTTTATTATAATCTTTGCTTGTAGTTTTAGGAACCAATACACGGATCTGGGCCATTGAAACCATGAAAACAATTGACAATAATGACTTTACCAGAAAATATCCATCGTTCCAAATCCGTGGAGTTATGTCTGTATTCTATATACTGTACTTTCTGACCAGCTAGGCTACACACGCTACAGTTACCATCAGACACGACAACATTAGGGAGGGGCCATGTCATTTCTGTCGATACTCAATCATGTAGAACATTTCCCTTTTAAAAAAGATTAATCTATACCCCTTACTAACACTCTATGAGACTCCTAACCACAAAGCTTTTACTGTATAATAAAACCTCAATCAAGTGAAATTATCCTCTTTCTTTGGCAATTGGGACGACTCGTGAATACATCTGATAATGATAGTGTAAGCTCTTCTTGTCTTTCTTGTTGTAAAAATATGCTCACTATAACAGCTAAAATATCTCCACAAAATTACTATTCTAAGACAAAGAAAAAAACCGTAGATAATAAAGTAACTCAGGATATGTGTAGTTAGTATTAAAAGTTCAATTGGTTGTGTGTCGTTCTGGGTGGAGTTGGCTGTGAATTCTATCATTATCAGTAAATTAGTTTCATTTAACTCTCCGTGTTGACAGTGAGCATGAAGACATATGGATGATTTCTGTTACAAAAGCGACAAATATGACATGAGGTCAGTATATTTGTTGGCGGTAAACACGAATCAATTTTTATCTCCACGTCTACAAATTGTGCCTAAGAAAATACAGTCGCATCAATATTAAAAACTGATAAATTAAACATAGAATAAATTACATCATTGGGTGTATTACTAGTCCTCTCTTTAGTGCTTATTACCACAAATGTTTATACAGTTAAAGATAATGTTTATTTCCGCAAAAGATATAAACTCGATAAAACACAACCGACCTTATTGTGGTTCCATTTAAATCATTATTTACAAATATTCCTCTAAGTTAACATGTCAATAAATGTTTGGAGGATCTATATAGGAGCAATAGTTTGGTCAGTGAAGTAAAAAAATATGCAGTTTCATAAATTACTATCGTTAACTGTTAAGGACTGTTGACGTAATAAAGGGTTATTCACTTAGAGTCTTAGACCAACTCTTGCTAATGGCTTCCTCTGTTTCCACGATGTAGTATGTCTCAGTGATTGTCCCTCAGAGTTTAAATCCCTTATGTAGAGACTAATTATGTTGATGGCACTTTTCTTCTCTTTGAATCTGCTGACCGTATTAACACTTTTTTTTTTAATAATATAGGAACTCTAGACACCAACACCAACAGGAAACACCAACAGTAAACACTAACAGTAAACATCAACACCAACAGTAAACACTACCAGTAAACACTAACAGTAACAGTAAACATCAACACCAACTGTAAACACCACCACTAATAGTAAACACCAAAAGTAAGCACCACACCACCACTAACAGTAAACAACAACACCAACAGTAAACACCAACATCAACAACACCACCACCATCAGAACACCACCACCAACACCACCAGAACACCACATAAAATATCATACTACCTGTTTATGTGTGCAGTATACGATTACATAACCTCAAGCGTATAATAATACAGTATGTTGGATGGCGTCTCCCTGTAGAATAAAATGATAAACCTCACTTATGGCTGGATATTGAAAGTCTTATATGACCGTGAGTCGACGATATAATATTATAACTGCGCTTCAACAACTAAGGTCTTTAAATGCAATTCCACTCTTCCATTTCAAAGCTACAAAAGATGTACTGTAAACTCTCTATGGATAACCTTCTATTCCTCCCTTAGCCACTACGGTGCCCGAGTTTACATAGTTTACAATACCATGGACTTTACGAAGCTATGGGGGGCTTAAAGGGTCATTAATCTGGATTTTTTCATCAGTTTTGCCATTTTGGGGTAATCCCGTTAAGACTCTTTATATGAAGGCAGATCACAATATATGGAAATTGAATTATACCCAATACCTGTAAACTTATAATCTTAGACTCAGTATTATAAGTATTTATTATTAATTGACTACAGTGGAACCTTCATTTAATGGATTATGGAGGGGGAAGGTTGTGATGGAAGGGGGAGGTTGTGATGGAAGGAAGGGAAGGTTGTGAAGGAGAGGATGGTTGTGAGGGAGGAAGAAGGTAACAAAGATGAGACATATGAAGGAGTAACGTTAAATGTAGTGAGTGGGTGTAGGTAATGGGTGAGGTGACTGGGTTTAGTCTGGCTCTGTCACCAGTGATGGACGAGAGCCCAGGGGTGTGTGTGTGTGTGTGTGTGTTGGTGGGCGAGGGAGAGGGAACAAGGGAGTAAGGCAACCAAGGAGAGGAGAGGGGACAGCCGTTGAGAAGAAGTAACGGCATGGCAGAAGGTTGCCAAAAGGAGGAGGGGAAGAGAAAGAAGGGGGTTGTGTTGACAGATAAGGTGCGGGTGTTGACCATAGTCTGTATCCTCCCTCTCTATACACTAACCCTCTCACACATCGCCAACTTACACTTTCCCTTTATAAAGAGTCTATATTTTAGTGTGACGTACCAGAGAATCTCAGTATGCATGACAACAACTGTCAGCAGAGTACTTGATCATTAATATCAGGAAGACATAAGAACGATATTAACTAAAGTCTTTGTAAATGGTGTTTCCATTAACAAAACGACTTAAACTAAACTTACTTCAGGTAGAAACATCAATAATTCAAAGAAAAACCCGTTAATGCTCTTTCTCATCATTTCCTTTCGTTTAGTCTAAGAAAGTTGATCAAACAAAACCCAAATTTATCACCAACGTTACCGACCTTGTGATAAAGAAGACAGTCATCAATAACAGGATCTTGCTGTTCGTTTATGGAGAAATTTAAATAAGTTAAGCCATCATTTCGACGCATAACTTGAATCCTGTAGAGATTTTTTGCAGCTGATAAAATAACTATGATTTACTTAAACGAATTTGTGTAGTAAAGAAAGTTTAGTAATTGTGAGGAGTGCTCGATGGAAGATATATTTCACTGTAGCGACCATTATGTGTGCAATATTGACCCTCTGTCTTCGTGAATGTGGCCATAAATAAGAGCTCTGTTCTGTATGATTAATTCTCAGTCAGGGGGTCCGGGTCACACTAGTCACATGAGGAGAGGTAGAGCTGCCTGTGCTCCCAGAGATGATGTTTCTTGACAATATGTTGTAGGGTCAGTAAACGATGCCTGTTCTATATACTGTATATATTGTTATGATGAACTATTTCCATGGGCAGAACACTACGAGGAGAAGTTTTTCCTTCAAAAGATGGCGTTGCGCATCATAGTACAGTATAGCGCTAGTTTGCTGTGTGTGTGTGTGTGTGTGAACCATTGTGATTGGTCCTGGTGTTGAGGTGGGAGGCCTGGTGTGTTTCAGACGGTAGTTGAAGAGTACTTACCGTGGGTTACAGCCGGGTGTTGACCATCTCGTCTCCTACCTCCAGTACCTTAAGTACGTTTTGAGTTATCAGACCTCTTACTCCAGGTTGGTCAGGGATACTCTTAGTGTTGCTACTAGTGTGTAGAGGGTATTTTAATATTTAATATTTACTTTTAAAGTGGGAATCACCTAACTAGTTATTTATCGTTAACGCTTTTTCTTTGTCCATGTTTTTTTTTTATAATTAGTATAGAAGTGAAATCATCAGCTATTTTAAGTCTGAAGTAAAATATTTACATTTTAACTTAAATTTTAACTTAAATGTAATTTTCTAAATTTTAGTAAAGTATTACAACTTCTTGATACTCGAGAACTACTCTTAAAAGTATATTTGTTGAGTTGGTCGTGTCCCTCATCACCTTTCAAGACACCACCACACCGTGCCCACTGCCCACACTCCCGCCGGCTGTCATCCCAGGACTTTCCTCACACACCACCGTACGTTTATTACATGCCGATGCAGTGTTGCCTCAGTCATCAGTCTGGCTGACAGTGTAAATAATCATAGCTGCGCGAGATCAAACAGCTCTCTAGTTAGACCTAACTAATTAGTACTCACTGTTCACATCACTCAAAAAAATTCGTCTTTAAAATTGTGACTCAAGACGAAGTTTTAGCTGTACGTGGTTCCCTCTTGACGCAGAGCCAATAACATGTCACGGATCAATATTTGCCAAGGCAGCTCCCAGTGTGGTCATGAGTTATTAAAGCGACGAGTGAGAGCGGTGTAGCGGTGATGCTGTACTCAGTTGTATGTACGCTCACTATTCCGGTCACATCAACCTGACGTTTCTTGCAACAACTTCAGATGTTGTTTCGTGAACATGTGTAATAACGAACGGCATGTATGAACAACTAAAACGGACTATGTGTGGTAATGTTAATATACACGGTCACTGTTCAAGTTAAGTTTCTACAGGATTACTTTAGTCGTAACACAGTGGCTCACATCTTAGGTTAGGTGACTATAGGAAGTCTCAACCATGAGTAATAATGCAGTTCCTCACAGTGGGTCACCAAATATGACCACATCTTGGACTGTTTATTGTCTCACTCACTGCAACTGTTGCTGGCTGATCATTGCTGGAAATCCTTTGTCTGTTCACATTATACGTGTTTACCGCAGATCTCACGTGTGGATTTTTGTGTTGGTGGTCAGCCTGTTTTACGGATTATGAATTTCTTCTCAATATATTAACCGCTAGTATTTCTGTCAATATATCCCTTCAAAGAAAAGATAATTCTATTTTTTAATGCGAAAATTACAAGTCTATCAAGAGTGTGGCACTTGATGGAGAGGCCTACTCGTGAGGTAGATTATTTAACGCTTTTTTCACTATAAGTAAAGGAAACTTATTAAAACGATTATTTAGGTCATAATCCTTAAGTGCAGAATAATACCGAGAAAGGTTTGGAGGAATAGAAAAAAAATTCACTCTTCATAATTCAAATCACTTAAAATTAGTAATGAAATTGGATACTCAAGTAGACTTGCATTAACAGTATATTCAAACATATCGTTCATTGTATACATACAGTTCACGTGTTTGTGTGTATAGTGACATATCGTTAATTGTATACATAGTTCACATGTTTGTATAGAGACATATTGTTAATTCTATACAAACAGTTACTAAAGCATTTGTAAGTTTCTCGTGATTATAATATAATCAGCTCGATCAGTTTGACCACAGAAAAGGACAATGGTCAACGAGATCACCTATTTTTAGTAAAATATTACTATACCACAGGCAACATAATGTCTCATGAGAAAACTTTATCCCACAAGTTACGTGAAGATGCTTGAATGTTTACGAGTGTGTCATCTTGTGTTGAGATAAGTATTGCAGCTACAATTACGTTTATGTACTTACACTAAATGGAGATAATTACCGATTAGCGATAATTTATGTTTATCATTATCTTCTTTTTTTTCGAACTGACCATAAACGATTATATAGATCATAAAAATACATATAAATGAATAGTTTCAAATGAAACATAAGCTAACCTTACCTAATCTAACCTGACCTGTCCTAACTTAACCTAATTTAGGTATACTTTCGCTATCTTGTGATAGCAAACGACGCATTAAATGAAAAAGCGCAAATTTTACCATATACTATTTAATTTCCATTTAGTTATAACATTAAAAACGAAAAGTTATCCCTATCTGGCAAAGGCTTCAGTTGCTTTTTAGGGCTTAATCATCGACTATACCTATTTAGTGTGTAAATAGGTTAAGTATATACTGAATAACACTTACTGCCACACGGGTAACCACCTCCTGCGATCGTCGTGGCGATATCTCATTGGGGAAGATTTTTGGTTCTTGTCTGAACCACCCGGGGTCAATAGTAATATCGAGGTGCACAACCTTTAAGACCCATGTAATATGTGTGTACAGTTTCAGTTTAATGACCCATAGAAACAACAAGGGTGAAGCAAAGGTGGACATCTTGACTCTTTTTATTTATAATTGATAAGTAATTCGGTCTGTTTTGAAAACATTACATCATTGACAAGTAAATACTTTACAAAACCTCCGTTTTTATGGCCTTGGCTGATGTTCTTGGTCAATAGTTATGGTATTGGAGAGGTAACAAACTAACAAACCAATAAACAGACCAAGAGACTTCACTACCCAGCGAGAAGAAACATATTAGGCGTTGTATTATAGTTTACCATAATAAGGATAATTTAAATTGTTAACAATCATACAGATGTCAGACAAGGCATTTGATACAATATAATTCACATGTTTGTATGACACCATATCAAATTGGTTGTCAAACTGAAGTTTCAGATACAAAGTAGTAAACTGTATCATTACAATTTCAACCCAAAAATACAAAAAATAATTATTATTCTCCAGTTACTGGAGAAATAAGTCACATATACACAGCTGTTACACGTTGATGAGACTAAAGGCACAGCAGTTCACGTTAACTTGTTCTTCAATAAAACATTTGCATAAACATATGGCGCTATCAAAATGACACTTTAATTGACAGGCCTTCGTGACTCACTTTCTCAGGCACTTTGTCACACGAAGGATTAGGTAGCTATTTAGATGCCACTAAAACCACTGATACAATTCTGGAACATTTTATTGGCCTAAGACGTTGCGTATAATTGTAGCATTATATTATAGTAATCACGTGTCGCTTCTCGTAGCCTCGAGGTTATACCTTATCTAGAATCACGGCTGAGTTGGTGGTGAACGATTTTTACCAAGGTTGACTTGCCTAAATGTAAAAGTTTACCGCAGGTCTATTCCAACATTTTTTTTTACGCCAAGCATTACAAGTCCTCTGCATCCATTTATTGTTGTCTGCAGTTAAAGAAACCAATGCCAGATCTTACCGTACGTGTATATGGACATAAAATTACAGCTTCATTAAAGGAATTAAAAGAAATTTGGCTTTATGTTATTTATGGTGTCTCAATTTTAAGATGTGTTCATAAATACAGACACTTGTTAAAGAAAGCTTTCTATTAGCAAGGAGTTGAAAGTTGAACAAATTATTCTGAAGGTGAGCTAAAAGTGGTGCTGGCGTGCTGGCTTTCTTCTGAGTATTAAACCATCGTTCCTAGACAGATTTTGGGGATCATATGAAGCTAAAGAGAAAATAAAGGAGATGAGCTATGTTATTAGAACACTTGGTTGACGTTAATCTGAGACTTTTTGCCAGACGAAGTTTCTGAGAAACTATCATAGAAGATATAAGCCCGTGGATGTAGTAATTTGTGATGCCAGAAACGCAGCATTGAAAAGTGAAGTCAACGATGACATTGTAGTAGAGGTGATGAATGACATACAGTAACTTAAACGTACAGGAGGACCTAATGGGCAAACTAACCATTTAACTCCTAAACGAAGTAATGATCTAACGTTGCTTGTTAAATTTATACCACTCCAGTGATGTATCAAGACGATGTGCCATTGTTCACGTCAAGGAAGGGAAGATCCATCCAAACTGGCTCCACATTGCATGAACCTTGTCGAGAGAGCCGACCTAAAGGAAGAGATAGAGTTCCTGTTGGCAGACGACTTAATTGGACCAAGTGACAGTAAGTGGGCGTCTCCTTTCCTTCTGGTGCCCAAGTTAGGCGGCACCATGCACCTGCGCACAGAACATTGCAGGGTAAAATTAGTGACTCAACCAGACTCAATACTTCTTTCCAGAAATGTCGTCGTTAATAGCCTCAGACGAGCGGACTACGTCACAAAACTTGACTGCTGTATTAGAATGGGTTAAATGAATCTCGGTTTTTGTAACAACAGTCAGCTATAGTATTACCGTGAGCGTGTTGGCAATTTTCCACCGGCTCATAAACAAGGTGCCCTCGGACCTGGGGGAAATATAGGCCTACGCTGATGACTTGGTTGCCTGCAGCTACACCTGGCAGGAGCAGATGTCACATGATTCGCGGCTGCAGTCCCTGCTTACAATGCTGGCTGAAGCAAGTTCAACAGTCAGTCTTAGTACAGAGTAAATTTGGACACGCACTTGTCTCGTTACTGGGACATGTGGTTGGCAAAGATCTAGTTTCTCTCATCGGTGCCAAGGTTGACTCCATACAGTAATTCCTTGCACCAGAGAACAAAAAAGCAATCGTGAATTTTCCGGGCATTGTGAGATACTGCCAGAGATTGTGTCTGTCTGGACCAAGGAACACCCACAAGCTTTCAACAAAGTCACCAGTATTCTCTGTTAACGTCCCCGTGCTAAAGGTGTCTAATTACTGAATGGTAGTTTCATTTTTAGGTGATTTGGGAATTGGGTCAGTATCATGACAGGCCAGTACCGAGGACATGTTAAATGTGATGTTCAGTAAAGACCAAAGAACACGAAAAAAGTATTACGTCGCCATTGAAAAGAAGGTGTTATCACTATACATTGAGTTTTTTCTTTCACTCGCTGTCCACTTGTTAATATGACGTGCTTGTAATTCTTTTCAATCACCTGAGAACAGTTAATACCTTTACGATTCTGACACGGCGTCAGATTGGAATGGAGGAGGTTACTGTACTGTATGTGGTCACTGATAAGCTCTGGTCCTCTGAGGTACCGATGGTAACTTCAGCCTTAACAAGCAGTAAGTTATTAGTTTAAAAATTATGAAATGGTATCATGTTTGGTTTCGTATTGATTTCAAATAGCTATGAAATATGAAAGTCGTGTTTTCAAGCCTGAAATCCGCGGATCAGAGGAGAGTGAGTGCGATATATTTTTTTTAATAACACTTCCCCACCAAAGAGATATTTCGACAATATAAACACAAGGATTTTCATGCAACAAACAACTACAATAATGTCAGAAACCACCTTGACCTTGTTTCAATATTCAACCAACGATATTTAATTAAGCTATTGAAATTGGTCCCATAATTAATTTTGTATCTACTTTTCTTAACCATTTTTTTCCTTAGCAAAATGGTGAAATAAATTCTGTTCAATTTCATTTTAGAGTTTCATTGTGTTAAGGAACATTTTGTGATGAGAATTCTGATACAAGGGAGAATTAGGACTCTTCAATTACTTTACCTCTGACGGACACACACACACACACACACACACACACACACACACTCATTCTCTTCTAGACACTGCATACATTAACAAACATTAACGTTCTTCTCCTCTCAGTTTTGATACTGAAGTGTGACAAATATTAGTGCCTTTTTGTCAGTTAATACACAATAATCGACCAATCTGAACCAATCTGATAATCCGAACCGCCCAATCACTCCATGTCAGTCAACCAATCCAAGTCAGTTGGTCAGTTTATATCAAGTGATCACTTCGAAGTCATAGTTCAGTCTACATCAGAAAACCATGAACTTAACCCATGAGTACGATGACTTAAGCTCATGGGTACAGTGTTATCGTACTCAAAGGGATTTTCCATTGCATTCTAAGGGCTAAGGCATCGTACATAAAGAATTAAATATTGTACTCGGGGGTTAAGTTGTCGTACTCAGGGGTAAAGTTATCTTACATTTGGGATTAAATTTAATTCTCAAGGGGTTAACTCGTCGTATTGAGGAATAAAGATATCTTAATGGGTGGATTCATTGTACTCGGGAGAAAAGCATCGTACTGAAGGGGGTTAATAACCATTATATACTCGTCTAATGCCGTTGTACTATGCGTTAAGAGACACGACTCCCTTGATGGTAATCCATAGACCCGTGTCAGCTTATTTGTCAGTGTATTCGGTTTTATTCAGTATATCCTACTTCTATAACTATTTAAGCATCATAAGTGTGTGTACTGATACTGAAGAAGCTATAGTATAAGAGTGTGTATGTAACTATAGCACACCTTCTCTTATAATGAAGATATATGCAAATTGGTAACCCAGGTGAAAAGTACAGGGTGGGATGGTTGACAGTCTGGTGGTGGTGGAGTATGGGTGGTGATGGAGGCAGTGATGGTGAAGATGGTGATGGTGGTGGTGGTGGAAGTAAGGATGGTGATAGAGGAAGTGATGGTGATGGTGGTAGTGATGATGGTGGTGATGGTCGTGATATTGGCGTGGGAGTAAGGATGGTGATAGAGGTAGTGATGGTGATGGTAGTAGTGATGATGGTGGTGATGGTCGTGATATTGGGGTGGGAGTAAGGATGGTGATAGAGGTAGTGATGGTGATGATGCTGTCCGGAGTGGCAGTGTTAGTGGTAGTGATACAAGAGGTTGATGGTGTTAATGGAGTGAGTAGAGGAAGTTATTGATGGTGATGTTGATGTTCATACTGATGGTGAGAGTAATGATGATAATGACACAATGCTTATGGTGCTACTCACGCTTAGTGGGCATGGTGGCCAGAGTCTTGGTGAAAGTGTACCTTGTGGTGATTGCGTTAGTGGTGTTGGTTGTGGTGATGGATGGTGGTAATGAAAGTGGTAACAATTGCGGTTATAGTGGTAGTAGGGGGCAATGGTAGTGATGGTAGTATTATTATTGGTAATGCTGTTGGTACTGGTGATGGCAGTCATGATGGTGTCAATGGTGGTAGTTGTCTAAGTGATAGTGGTTACGGTGGTAATTATAGTGGTTATACACGGGGTTCTGTGGTAGGATTGGCAATGGGGAAAGCAGTAGTTGGAATTGGTGGTGGCAGTGGATATGGTGCTGGTTGTGAGGAGAGTGTTAGTTTTGTGAATGGTGGTGATGGTATTAATGGCACTGTTGATGGTCGTATTTTGCTGGTTATGGTGATGGTAGTAGTGGTAGTGGTGGTAATAGCGAGGATGATGATGGTAGTAGTGGCAGTGGTGGTGGTAATAGTGTGTATGGTGGTGGTGCTGAGGATGATGGTAGTGTACTGTACTTGGTAGCCATCATCGCCTGTTAGGACGGCTGGCAAACAACCTGCGTTTTGCCATCTGGCATGATAACATCTGCGCGCGGTATCAAGTACGGCGGCAGTCACTACTTATAGCACTAACCAACCCCTCTGTGTGTCACTCGGCGAGTTCTTGACCTTCCTACATCGTCTCTTGCGACACTTTTACGTCTCCTATGAATGTTGCAATTATTTCGGTACCATCTTTAGGGTTTAACTGTTTTTTTTTTCTGTTGGCTCTACTAAAAGTAAGACTTAACATGTGGCAGAGTTAGAGGCGAGGAGTGTTATGGTGTGGTGATCTGACTGAGGACGGAGCTTCCTGCCTTTATCGACAACTTGTTATTATACACACACCGGCTGCCACAAATATTTGGCAAACAGTTCACCGTATAGTACTGGTTCAAGTGTGTGTTTGGAGGACGGCAGTCAGGGCCTCTCACCCTCCCTGGTGGGAGTCACACTTTAAATCATCCGTGCTGATGGTGATGATGAGACGATGAAAGCTACTTACTGTGTAGGTAAATGTTGTTGGCTGATGATAACGTTTTTTGGTGATATAAGATAACTCTGGCGGATCACGGGGTGGTGGACGACCTGGCGGGGCTGGTGGATCACGACTAATAATACATATGCGATTATTATTTTACTTTATTTTCAAATTTACTTCTTTGGCAGGGAGATGAAACCGGCGGGTTTTTTTTTTAATCTCCTCAATGTGCCCTTCTTCAATCATGATCTAGTGTTAGTACAGGTAGAAACCAGAATACCTAGAATCGAACCCGGGACACAGCTGGGTGAAGGGAAAGTGTGCTACCGCTATACCAACAACATCCTAACTGCAAGAAACATACAATAAACGAGCGTGAAGTGACACCTGTCTCCAGCAGGAATCACATCCAGATTACGTACTGTAGATAGCAACCAAGGGCGATACATGATACTACAACAGATGGCTAATTTTATGGAATTATGTTTTGAGAGGAAACTTCTGACTGACTATAAACGATCATGTAAATGTTGTAGACCATAAAAATACATATAAATAAATAGTGTCATAGAAAACATAACTAATCGAATTAATTCCCAACAAGTCATAACAATAATAACAAAAAGTTGTCCCTATTGCACACACACACACACACACACACACACACACACACACACACACACACACACACACAGTATACATGCATCATCGTAGACAAATGGTATATTTCGTAAGTAATCCATCTGGCAAAAACATGAAACAAAGACACTAGGGTAGGTGAGGTGGGGTGTGGGACTCGAGTACAGCAAAGATACAGACCGAAGACGTGTCTGGAAACAGTTAGATTGAGTCATACTGGAGCAGACGATGGTAAGGTATACTTTCTCACACCCTGACTGTGGAGTATGAGACTGTAGAACACCCAGACGTAACACACTGATTGAAAACATACTCGGTATATTTTGAGTTGCACAAACCATGGTGAGGGTTTAGAGGTTGGCGTCGGGAGAAGTGGGAGGCTGGGATCTGTGCCAGCTGACTGCTGATGATGGTCGTGAAGTGTGTGTGTGTGTGTGTGTGTGTGTGTGTGTGTATACATTTGTGCGCGTGAGTGTGCATGTAGAGTTGTACACTTGCATACATGTGTGTGTTTCCGTGTCTGTGTACACTGTGTGTGTGTGTGTGTGTGTATATACATTTGTGCGCGTGAGTGTGCATGTAGAGTTACACTTGTATACATGTGTGTGTTTCCGTGTATGTGTACACTTGTGTGTGTGTGTGTGTGTGTGTGTGTGTGTGTGTGTGTGTGTTTACCACCTAGATTTAATATTCACGTTATTGGAACATCAACCGACTCGTCTTCACCGAGGAAGTTTTACACAAGTCGAGAGCGAGACTTGGCGGCGCGGTAAACCCTCACTGTGAATTTGGCATCGAGGTTTCATGTGTACCATTAGGCTGTATTCCATAAACCTGTATATTCAGTTCCCGGCTTGAATGTGTACCATATGTGTTACGATAATATGTTACGTGTAGTGTGTGTGTGTGTGTGTGTGGAGCGTGTGTGTGTATGTGTGTGGAGCGACTAAGTTTCCTGGCGTTCCATGCATGTGACAACCAGATAAAATGTGTACCATAGGTGTGATGACCATAAGGTGTCCGTACCATATGTATGACGACAATTTGGTGTGCTTGTGTGTGTGTCTTCGTGTGTGTGTGTGTGTGTGTGTGTGTGTGTGTGTGTGTGTGTGTGTGTGTGTGTGTGTGGATTGCAATTCGTGTATACATAAAATAAGAACAAGCAGAGGACTTGTATTCATTCACTAACACCGAAAGAACTTAGCTTGTTAGTTTCAGTCACTGTTGGAGGTGTTTCTCCTTTATACGCGTGCAAGATCTTCAGCGTTGAAGTCGTATTTTAAGTAAAGATGTCCTGTGCTGAAAGGCTAGTGGTAAAACTATGTGAATTACTGTGATTCAGCTTTATATAACTAATGAGACGAAATATGAGACAGAGAGAGACAGAGAGAGAGATAGAGAGACGTATGATGGAAAAGGTCTGCCCAGTATGTCACCACCTTGCCAGAGACGCTCTACTTATGTATAGACGAGGAATGCAAGATGAGAAACCACGAGGAGCCACCGTGTGTGAGAAGAGTTGACAGAGTTGTCAGTGTATGGTGTTGCAAGGAAGAGAGTTAACGGAGTTGACAGCGTGTGTGTGTGTGTGTGTGGGTGTGTGTGAGTGAGTGTGAGTGTGTGTGCGTGTGTGAGTGTGTGTGTGTGTGTGTGTGTGTGTGTGTGTGTGTGTGTGTGTGTGTGTGTGTGTGTGTGTGTGTGTGTGTGTGTGTGTGTGTGTGTGGTGTTGCAGTGTTAGATTTGATGGCGAGATAACCGTGTGTGTGGTGTTACAATGAACAGTGTTGACAGAGTTCGACTGTGAGTGTGGTGTTGCAATGATGATTTGATGGAAATTAGACAGTGTGTGGTGGTTTAATGAAAATTTAACGGAAAGATTTGCAACGAGCTGGTGTTTTAAGAGATTAGAGATTAATTTATGGAATACTGATGATGTAAGCGACCAGAGAATGTCAGCAGGACAGCTTAGTTCAAGCTCAATGCATTTCGCAGCCCTGCGAAATCCGTCCTGGGCGGTGGTGTGAAGACTAATGTATCGTGTACAGGAACGAGACTAACACTATCTGAACTTCAGCTTAAAGACATCATTGAGTAAAGTTTGAAAAATCCCTTGTGTTTTTCTAAGACAATGGCAAAAAGTCGAAACGTCATTCATTCTTCTTATTAAATGAATTGGGAAGTGAAGATCAGTATCAACTTCAACATGTTCATCTTCTGTGTCGAGAAAGTGTTGACTACTGGGACTGACTTGCTGTAGAAGGCTCCACATTCTGCTGTAGTCAAGGGTCTATTGCATGACAGGGTACTGCACCAGGTACACTGTCATAGCATGTCACGGGGTAGTTAAGTGTGTATTGCATGATGGATGACAATGATATACTGTGTTGATCTAGGGGGAGGGGGGCAGTGGATGCTTCTCCCTCACGTTATGTTGTGACGAAAGAAAACGAACAAATAAAATGTTTTAAACTACAAAGGACGAGTTTACATGTGTACAGAATACCGAATCGTAGAATGCGTGATGAGAGAGATATGCTGTCGTTTATGCTGTATATTGTCGCCTCTATGGTGGAGAAAATTTATGTTTTATATTGTAGTGAGGGTGTGGTAAAATAACCGACAAAACAACTATTCGTGACTCAGGTATAAGTATAATGAGTTTTTAATAAAATACGAAGACTAAATGCAACAGGTAGAACATTTCAATAGTATAAGAGTTTGATAGATATAACACCATAAGATTGAAAAACTAGAGAACAATAACAGACAGGCAGGAAAAAATATGCATAGGAGAAGACAAAATATTAAATGATTGGGAGGGGGGGGGGTGTGAGAGACCAAGGAGAGGAGATCTGAAGCGAAGTTTGTGAGTGTGAACGTATAATGGCATGAAAAAACTATGGTGAGGGGCTGAGACATATCTACATGTATAACTATATATGACTCACGAAGACGAATGAACTTAATGTGTTTCTGAGACAACTGTGTAAACGTAACATAATCTGATAGGAAGTTCATGAAGACAGAAGCAGCCAAAGCTAGAAGAATACGTCTCTCAGTCAATTAGTCAGTTAGAGAAGCATGAGTAAGGTGAATAATCCACTCGAAAAACTGGAACATCAAAGGCGAGGTTGTGTCAGGGGGGCGGGGGTTGAGTCGTAAGTACTGTATCAGTTATGGAATATTTACATCGTGCGGCAGTTGATAGGAAGATGGAGGTTAGAAAGCATAACGAGAAAAACTATAAAACTGAAATGATAAATGATAAAAAAAACTGGGATAATAGGTATTGAAAGAATGAAAACTTAGAAATTTAAATCGAATATATAAACTCGAACAGATGGTTGTCGTCACGATGTTTACTGTGATATGGAAGAAGGATCATGGGTGTGAAGTATGATAGAGAGAAGTAATGTTGGACCAGTGATAATGAAATGGGAGGAAAAAATATCTTAGGCAGCGAATGAGAAGAGTTGAAGGTTGAAATATCTATACGAGATGTGTCATAAAATATTTAACCTCGGTGTTTGTGGGCATAAAACAAGAGAAGACGTATGAACCTCAAATTAAAATGCCAACTTTGGAAAACAATAAGATGCTAGACGACAGAATGTACAAAAACAAAAAACAAAAAAAAATATTAAACTGTGTCGGTGTTAAAAGACAAAGGTGTGTTGAATATTTCATAATTACATATATATGGGGCGGTTTTATGATTTTCTTATACACGGTATAGGTAAATATGGTCAGAGCCAAGCAAAGGGTAGTGATGCCAAATAAACTCATGAACACTGAACAAAGATAGACACACAGCCGGGGGAAAGAACTGTTTCTTATGGTTCTGAGAAGGAGTTACACGCTTAGTTGTCGGACGGAAACAGTGTGGACCATCATGTGTGACTCTCCTTGTGATATACTGTACTTAGAATCATTTATTTTTCTCTCTAGATGATGAATTTTACACACCTGTGATTTATTTTATAGTTGTACTGTATATATCTTATTAAGGTATTATAATTTACCTGCTGTACAAGTTCTTAACATACAATGAATTGATGCCCCTTCCTGTTGGTCATCTTCTGAGACCCTTTATTACATTGTCCCCCAAAAAGCTGTATAATTCTGCAAATAAATTTTCAATGTAAAATATAAAGGAACACATCCATGTTAAAATATATCCAATATTTCTAAAACTAACTATTGTATATATAGGGAGCGTATTTATTTATTTTCACAGAGGCGTCAAGTTTATGCTCCCCTACCGTCGTTTTGTCTTTTAAGGGCGTAAACGAGGACCTAAAAATTAACAGAAAATAAATTAAAATAAAGACACGCGTTAGTAGATGGAGATATTTTCTATTATAAAACTCACCGTTTATGTGTCATAAGCCGATGGTGTATTGTATTGTCTCACCGGGCGAGCCTTGGGGGTCCGTCCCCTTAATTATTTAATCAATTCACTTATGACACGATTAGTGTTTTTGTGGACTTAATGAAAATGTTATATCCGTAGTTCACAATTCATTATAACTTTAATACTCAGGAATGTTTCTCTTGTACACCTTCACGTGACACTTACAGTAAAGTGACCGGCTACACAATTCACCAAATCACTCCCCAAACCAATCTGAACCACATCATCTTGCGAACGGCATATCCACGTGAGGGCCGTCCTAAGGTGATGTGTGCAATTATCATACACAAGATTTTAAAACTGACCAATCACTTTTAAAGTTGAATGATAGTTTCCAAGCAATCTGGATTTTTTAGCCGTCGGGTCCTTGCTGGGTTGTTCGTGAATTTGCTGCATTTGAATCCCACTGATATGAAGTTTCTTGTGGAACGTAGTAAGACCATGAATATAATAAGGAAATACTCTTTAAAAAAATAATAATGTTGTTCATAATTTTGATTTCTATACATAACCTCTTTTCTATTATTAGATATTTATGATCTTGTTACTACACAGGATAATTAACTTTTTGTAATATAAAACATATCAAAATCCTGACAGAGTATTTTGTCTGATATTTAATCAATAGTCAACAAATCCGAGCCACTAGTTTACTAAATTGAACCTAGTTGGTCCTTTACTGTTTCAGTGATTGAGTACATTTCATTATTCGTCTGACAAAATGGTTCTAGTTGTTCAATTACCAATGAATGAACCAATTTAGATTCTTATCTCCATACATAAAACACGACTTCGGATATGTCTATGAGATATTTGTACATATTTCTATGGTACATAATTCGAGTGAGCTGGAAATATTCGCCTTTAACTAAAATACCAAAACTTTTAGGAAAGAAATTTTAAATCGTCGCGGTTTTGTTTAACTCGCGTTTAATTATTGTGAAAGGTTTCAAATCAAAGTGCGGTTCTTTTACCAATGTATTTCACGGAAATTAATTAGTGGAATATTAATATTCCGGTTTTTATGCAAATGGCGATAAATTACGGAATATTTAATCAAACATTCGACTCATACTATAGCTCCAGTCACCATTTACCACCAGTCAAATTCATCATCAAGAAACAAACAAGGAAACTAAAAAATGTCGATTTGAAAAAAAATATAAAAGATATAAATGAACTGACCTTCTGTATAATTTCAAATTTAAAAAAAAAATACAAATGGGAAACGAAATCAATTTCTTGAGAAAACATCGTCCATATATAATTCCGGTACAAATAATAAAATGTTTACATTACTGTTACACTGGAATGAGTACACAAGGCCATGAAATTTCAGTTTAGCCCCAGTCAAAAGTAAAAAAAACTAAGGTTGGAGTAAGAGTTATACATCTTTATATTTTTCCCTGCTTTGAGGTGAGTGTCCAGTGTAAAATCACCACTCTCTACCCCTTATGTCATATATTATCAGGAGACATTAGTGAGGGTAGATATATACAGTACATCTGTTAGCTGTAGTGAATTTCCTCGTCGAAAGTACCTGCTGTGTCTTTGTTATGTGACACATCAACCAGGGTGTTACTTTCATCGACTTCCCTTCAGAGAATCGTGCATAAATGATGAAACGTTACCATGATATATATATATATATATATATATATATATATATATATATATATATATATATATATATATATATATATATATATATATATATATATATATATATGGACAAGGAAAAAAAACACGAAGTTCCCAAGCGCTTTCGTGTAATTCACATCTTCAGGGTGAGTACTCACCCTTGTGGTTATATAGATATATATATATATATATATATACATACATACAAACGAAAGGAACATTTTAAAATATTAAATCTGAGAGATGAAGGTAAAAAAAAATCGATAACTCCCATGGATTAAGAGAGACACTGTAACAAGTAAAATGTGTTAAAGGTCTTGGAGAATACTAATTATCCAGAGACAAAGGGGATACGGTGGTCGAGTAAATACAAAGCTTGCATCACTGGCTCACACCCAGGGCACCTCAGGTCATTCAGCTGTGAATGACTATCTACAGTTGGGAAGCTAGTATGATGTACACAATAAAGACATGACCTGAGGCCGGAGTAAAACACGATCTTATGCCCTTACGATAATTTAGCAGATTTACCAAGAATGTTGTGAGGTCTCGGCTGGTCACAGAAGTTGAGGAATGGGACGAAAAGAATAGCTGAAACAGGTAGGGAAATTAAAGATGTAAATTAACTAACCTAGCTAGTGCGTCAACAAAATTTCAAGATTCTGTAAAAAATAAATATCAGAATTCCTTCTTATTGTGTTGTCAAGAGCGAAGTAGAAGTGGTGATATATGAGAGTCAAGAAAGTGACTTAGAAATTGCTGAGGGAGAAGGAAAAAATATCAAATATGAATCCACGAAAATTGAGTATTAAATCTGCAGAGAAAGAATCGCAATACTTCGATAACGATTCAAAACAATTTATAAACAATGGATACAGACCGAACCAAACCAAAGCTAAGGTCGTTCGGTTAAGTCGAACTTTAGGACTGAACCCCAGTACAGTACATAAACAAAGTGAATAATAATACAAGTCATGCTCATATTGCAATAATGATACGGATCCTACAATGAAATATATACTTAATCCTTTTGTTAGTCAAACTTTATAAACGTCCTGTCGATAAAAAAAATCAATGTTGTTTGATCACTGGAATCTTTTGGTCTTGAGAAAACTTACGCGAGTTAAACTTACTGAGTGGTTAATTTTGTTTCGCTTCTTAAAGTCTAATTTCTTAAATATGCGATTACATTAGGAACAACTGATTGGTAATTGATTAGGTGTGTTGTGATTTTTATTATTTTTTGTTAGTTTTGAAGTTAATGTTGTTGGTGGAATTTATTTATGATTAATGACTTTGTTGTTAATGAAAGAGTAATGTTGGTGGTGAAAGCAAGGGAGATTTTAATGGTACATTTCCCTTGGCCAATGAAATATTACGTGCTTTATCCTACAACAGGTGTAGTTGTAATCACTGGTAAAGCCTTTGTTGTCGTTGATGGAGAAGTAAATTAATCTTTCCATTGCTGAAATAAAAATGTTGCTCATAAAGTGAACTGGCTGGTAGTGTTTTCTTTGTTTTTCTTCCCCCGAGACTCTTCTACCTTCTTGAGCGTCTGAACTATAATGCTCAAGTATCTTACGTTGTTATGAGAGGGAAACCCACTGACGGTGTAAAGCTTATTATCACAGGCAGGTCGTTGTGTTCTTAGATTACTGTCGGCAGAAACAGTACGAATTACTGTTCCTCGTTATGCATACAACTCAGTAGGAATATGTTTACTGATACTGTAACCACATGTAGAGCCGTGCTGGGATACTGTGAACATACCAAAGGTTATATGTATAATAATGTTATGGCCATACACCGAGAGAGGGATATATGTGGTGGTGCGGTGGTGCGGTGGTGCGGTGGTGTGTGTGTGTGGTGATGCTGCTGCTGTTACCTTGGTCTTGTTGGTGACTCAGCTTTAGGGTGTGGTGGTGTTGCTGGCTGACCGGCACGGGTAATGGTAGTGAATATTGGAGGTGATGTTGTTATTATTCTAGGCGTCGTGGTGTATTGATTCTGACGTAAAGTGTTTGTTTGTAAATGGGTGAGGAGCTGTGTTTATGTTTACAGGTATTTGTGTAGGAACTGTACTTATACTTGATCTTGTGTTTAAGTACATCCCGTCGTATGTGTTTATGTGAAGTTATATTATGTAGGTGCGTTTATAGGTACTTATCACCAATAATACTCTCAAATGATACATTCACTTTCTTTGTAGATTATAGGCTAAAAAAATAACATTACACACCACCTTTTATAAGCCTATATATATACACACACGTAAATATCTTGATGGTGAGTATCATAAAGAAAATATTAACACAGGTATGAGTCATGAAGGCAAAGGTCAAACAAGTAATGATCGTGTAGTTGAGAGTTATTATACGTAAGAGTGATACAGGCGAAAGACAGAGAAGTACGAGTTTAGTTCAGGTTTTTAGAGCCATACTGGTAGAGGTCATGCAATCGAGGGTTATTCAGGTATGGCTGATGCTGCAGGTAGGTGTCATGCAGGTAAATTGGGAAATAAATGTCAGTCAACTTAGGAAGGTAGTTTGGCAGGTGAGGAAAGGTGAGGGCAGGCTGGTGGGGTAAACAGGTAGAGGCAGGCTTGTGGGGTAAACGGGTAGAGGCAGGCTGGTGGATGGAACAGGTAGAGGGACGCTGGTGGGGTAAACGGGTAGAGGCAGGCTGGTGGATGGAACAGGTAGAGGCAGGCTGGTGGGGTAAACGGGTAGAGGCAGGCTGGTGGATGGAACAGGTAGAGGGACGCTGGTAGAACAGGCTGGATGGATCAAACGGAGTAGAGGCAGGCTGGTGGATGGAACAGGTAGAGGCAGGCTGGTGGGGTAAACGGGTAGAGGCAGGCTGGTGGATGGAACAGGTAGAGGGACGCTGGTGGGGTAAACAGGTCGAAGCAGGCTGGTGGATGGAACAGGTAGACGCAGGCTGGTAGGTGGATGAAACAGGTGGAATAAAACAGATGAGACAGGTCGGAAATATTTACAGTGTGGCAATGTACACCTCGGGAGACCAACTGCTTTTAGTCTGCCTACGATACAACATTAAAAGAATCTTGAGCTTTTAACAGACAGGTGGTTTCATTGTTATAGATCTCTGCTAAACATCACAGAGTATACATAGCGTAAGGAATGGAGGGTAAAGGAAAGGTAATCTGAGGTGTTCGATCAATGCAAAACACCTTCAGGATTCTGCTTTTAATAGACAGAAAAAAATACGAGCGAGTGTTTATGTCACGACCCACGAGTGAGAACTACGAGAGGCTGGGCCAGCCGGCTAGGCGTATTGCTGTTTATTTAGGGTAATCTAAGTCTTTTATCAACACTTTCATCTCTATTCAATTTATGCAAACGCCACAAGATTAACTTAACTGCTAACTAAATAAGTCTGTAGAATTTTTAGATAAGAGTTTTGAGAGTTACGGATGCATCTATAAAGTAATGAATCAAGAAAACACAGGATGCGTTACTCTGCTCACAAGATAAAGATAAGAATATTGTAGATGAATAAATGTAACACTAACACATCCTCTATATGGAATACATTTGAACTAAGTTTCATTAAGAGGTAAGCTCGAGCATTACGTCATGCAGTATAGTTAACATAATCAACAGTACAATGCATTACTACCACATATACCATTGTGGATATTCCCCATTCGATTCATTGGCCCTGTGTAGCCCCATTATGGAGACTTCTGGTGACTTCTGATATATTTATTATTATAACCTTGGCTTGGGGGTATTGGTGTTATTCGTTGGCAAGTCAGTAAAGGCTCCCCAACCTGCCGTACTTGCCTCTAGGTCTCTGGCCATTGTACGAGTTCTAAGTGCCCTCAACACACTCAATTTGCCATAATATCTATCCAATATCGACAGTGTATACAACGGCGTTTATCACAGCGCATAACAGACTGGTTTATAAGGAAATCTTCAAAGGTGGTGAGGTTCTTGTTCAGTTCCAACTATGTCGTAAAGATTTGTTATTTGCCAGTGAACATACCCGCGTCCCGTATGCTTCTAACAAAAGAGAATTTCCTCCCGAGTAATTTGGGGATCAGTTTCTTATGCCTTGGGGTGACGCTGCATTTGAAGGAATAAAGGGAAGATATGGCGCCTCGAAAGCGTACAACTAGACGGCATTCAATAAAGATATTTGCAAGTTTGGGAAAGGAAAACTCCTCTTCCTAATCTTGGGAATAACTATGTTGTGGTTGCATACGTTAGAAAGTTTGGTGACGTCTACGAAAAGAAACCCATTTAGAACTATCACTTCAGATATTTGTGTAAAAACTACTTGAAGCTTTTAAGGCAAAATCTTAACACCTGCTTCGGAAATAACCATAATAACGAAATCCATTATGAACAGTTAGGGATAATTAAGTTTGGTATCTGAAAAAAAACAAATAAATGCGATAATTTATATAAAACGAGTGGTGTAAGCTGGTTAAATATGCCAGGATCTGCGAAAAACCTTTTTTAAATTACAAGGAGTTAGGTCCAACTCCCGTAAGTTTTCGAAAAGGTTTAGGAATAATTTACTTAAACGGCAAAATTACTTGAGAACTGCTCTCTTCAATTTACATGAGAGGTTTGTAGAAACTCGTGCAAATTAGCTGAAGGAAAACCTAAGATGATTTAGGAAATTAAGTGGAGCATACATGGTGATTAATTGGGCTTAGCTGAAAAAAATCAATATGGATATAAATGGAATACAAATTGGAGGCTAGAAAATAGTACTAGTTTATGACTGAAGATACACATAAGGGTATAAGAAAATCTGGTGTTGATATTGGAGGTTAGTGCTGAGGACTTCAGGACATATCTGGCACTGAAACATAATGCTAATATTATAATGAGTGTGAGAGAAGAACCTTGGTAATGACACTGAAGGTTTACACTAGGTACAGGGAAGGTCGTCTAGGTATATTGACAATAAAGGTTTACATTAGGTACAGGGAAGGTCGTCTAGGCATATTGACAATAAAGGTTTACACTAGGTACAGGGAAGGTCGTCTAGGTATATTGACAATAAAGGTTTACACTAGGTACAGGGAAGGTCGTCTAGATATATTGACAATAAAGGTTTACACTAGGTACAGGGAAGGTCGTCTAGGTATATTGACAATAAAGGTTTACACTAGGTACAGGGAAGGTCGTCTAGGTATATTGACAATAAAGGTTTACACTAGGTACAGAGAAGGTCGTCTAGATATATTGACAATAAAGGTTTACACTAGGTACAGAGAAGGTCGTCTAGATATATTGACAATAAAGGTTTACACTAGGTACAGGGAAGGTCGTCTAGGTATATTGACAATAAAGGTTTACACTAGGTACAGAGAAGGTCGTCTAGGTATATTGACAATAAAGGTTTACACTAGGTACAGAGAAGGTCGTCTAGATATATTGACAATAAAGGTTTACACTAGGTACAGGGAAGGTCGTCTAGGTATACTGACAATGAAGGTTTACACTAGGTACAAGAGGGCCATCTTGATATATATTGATAATGAAGGTTTACGCTGGGTACAGAAGGATCGTCTTGGTATACTGATAGTGAGGGCTTACACTGGGCATAGGACTTGAGAATATCAAAAATTTAATTAACAACAATTGCTTTGACAATAATCTCTGAATAACGTACATGTAGAAAGTCGTCACAGAAAACAGGAGTAATCAATAACAACTCTCACCCATGAAATTATCATACACCAGAATATCTTTATCTTGTTTTAACCAATGTGTCATCTCCACCACTCATACTTCAACATTAGACCCAAAATCAGATGCTGAGACAGTTAAGCCAATAGTTCCATAACAAGGGAACAGGAACCTATATGTCAGGTATTTTAGGGATGACGACTGTAAACATAGATATATTTTCTTTTTCATTTCTGATCTTTTTTTCTCGAAAATTCCAACTATTGTTTACAAGATAGTGATCATACAAGTAGAGATAAAACAAAAGATAAAGGAATAGCCTCAGTGCTAAACCTAGTTGACCTAACTTAACCTTACGTAGTTTAAGTATAATTTACTTATATTGAAATAGTAAAGTACGTTTTAAATATAGTAGATAGTTTTACCATGTATGACTGATATCTGTGGGGTTTCTGACAATATAGTGTTATCAATATTACACAAAGAAGTCCATTCAATTAAAAGGTTTGATATGACAATTTTCCAAAACATACACGACTTAATTATAGTAAGACTAATCCTACTTCATTTCAGACATCCATAGCCATCCTAACATAATCAAACTTATATAATTTAAGTTCAATAGGTTAGATTAGGGGCTAAGTTAGGTTAGGTTGAATTGTTACATACAGTATATATATATATATATATATATATATATATATATATATATATATATATATATATATATATATATATATATATATATATATATATATATATATATATATATATATATATATACACACACACAAATATTTTAACAGTAACACCAGTTGACACTTCATTTGACACTAGTTTAATCTAACTCTTCTTAAACTTTGCCAGTACAGTAAAGGTTGCCAACTACTATATACTTTTTTCGTTACATGGTGTTTGTTTACTCCGGTGCATTTAAAACTGTGGTCACCGTCAACAAAGTCCTGAGGCGAGACCCACATTTTACCGGATATAGATAAAATTCTCGAATCTAGTCAGCCTCTGACCAGTGATTGTGCGTGATAGTGAGAGTGAGGTAATGTAATGTTATGCAACTAAGGGCAAAGGGAGGGAGTTGGTGGATACCATGATCAGGAGGAAGGGCGACAATATGTGTGTACAAGAGACTAAATTGACAGGGAAGAGTGCGAAATAGCTGGTAGAGAGCTACAAGTTGTATTGCTATGGAGAGCAAGGAAGGAGGAGTGTTGAGGGAGCGTTACTTACTGAACAATAAGGAAGATTTGAAAGAAACGGTATGGGAGGCCAAGAGGATGAACGGCACAATAATAATAGCAAGTTGGTGATATCACCCTATGCATCAAAGACAGGGTTACTCAGACCAAAGAGAAATATGTTTTCAGGGATGAACCAGAAAAACCTGTAGGACCTGCACCTCCTGGAGAGAAGGTCGTGATCGGTGCGGACCTAAACGAACACCTGGGCTGAAGGGTGGACAGGGGTGGGCTGGTGCCTGGAGGTTATGGCTTGGGAAGGAGACACGAAGATGGAGAGAGGATATAAAATACGGCCTGAGGCTTGGACCTTCTCTGTGTCAACACCGGGTTTAGGAAGAGGAAAGAACACTTGCTGATTTACAAGAGAGAGACACAGCAGTTAATGATAGGAACTATAATATGACAAATTGCAAGACGGTATTATGTAGATATAAAGAGTGAAGAAGGAAATGACTTAAGATGAAAGCGTAGGGTATGATGGAGCAAAGGTTTGTTGAACACAGCGAGGTCCAACAGAGACAATGGGGACATGCAGTTAAGTATCCATTGACAACCAAGTAACCTAACTGTACTGCACTTTTCCTTGTATTGTGTTTATCTATATTTTACCCAAAATTCTTTGAAGATATAGTTCATAATGTATTTAAGGTAAAGCAAGTTAGTTCAGACATTTAATGTAATTTTCTCCTTCGTCAAACTCCCACAATACTTAATTGTTGAATCTAATAGTAAAGAAGATTGGACTCCGTGATATAGAGTCTGGGGGTTTATTTTTATTTTTTTACTGAATAGTATATGTGATCATAGAAGTTCCATTAAAAACATACAGTACTATCAATTGACGTTGCGCCTCTTACGCTGCACGAATTAAGAGTCTGGATGATGTATATCTTGCTGGGCATCCAACTCCCCCAGGTGATGTAAGCTTTCCGTCACTGTCACTGTCACCTCATAAAGCTTACCTGTCTCACTACATATTAACTTGTAATAAGAGTACTTAACACTTTTTTCCTTCAATTAATATACAGGTGATACAAAATGATTTGATGGCTAACCAGAGTAGCTCCTGACTCTCATACATACATACACAAAAAATATGGGTTAACAGTTAATGCTGTAAACACGAAAGTGCTGTTTTTTCCAAATTTTAAATAATTCCTAAAATAAAAAAGTATGGTAGGCAAAAGGGAACTTAAACAAGTGGAAAATTTTATGTTTGGGAAATAACATTAGTTATGATGGTGGATGTACAGAAGAATTCAAAACAAGAAAACGTCGAGCAAAAACGGCATTTAATAATCTAAAAGACCTGACAAAAGGGATATTAACTTCAGTTTGACAAAAAAAGGCTGCTGAAACGCTATATATGGTCAGGAGAGTTGTTTGGGTGGGAATTATTGACACTTTCAGTAGACCCCAAAATGAGGTTAGAGGCCTTTGAAATGTGGTGTTATAAGAGAAAATTAAAAATAAGCTGCACTGACGAGAGAAATACTTGAAATTTATAGAATAAGAAAAATGAGATACTCTGGTTATATAATTAGAGCAAAGTTAAGGGTAGGAGGGCCAGGGGAAGGCAGAGATTGGGATGTATAAATGAAATTAAAAAGTGAGCCCCCAGAGAGATGCATAATCTCGGAGGATTGGTAAAAACATCCCGAAAACCTTAATAGTGGAGGACTGTGGTCAGTGGTCACCAACCCTCAGATATGAAGATGATACTTTTAATTGATTGATGAATGTGAACGACGCTATAAATGAAAATAAAGCCAATTTTACAATATACAAATAAATTTTCATTAAGTTGCAGCAATGCAAAGACAAAATTATCTATTTAGCAAAAAGTTTAGTAGCTTCTTTAAAGCTTAATCGATAATGTCTATATAGCGTTTCGAGATTATCATTAGTCCGTATCACAAAGTACAAATAAATTGCAATAAATCATGCGAATGATTTCATATAAATCTCAAAACCTAACAAGGAAATTCAATAATGACATATTAAATGAATTTCAAGATACAGGACTTAGTTGCTAATAAGACAAATGAATATCAGAATTAAAAACAGAAATCTAATAAAAGGAAAGAGTGGCTCAAGACCAAGGTGTGTTGTCACTCGCATCAGAGGTAATGGTCATCCACTGTATGAGAAATATTTCACACTTGCTTCCAGGTGTGTAAAGAGACCCATCATAGAATTATGGAATAATGCTTAGATAAATAACAAACCTTACATTGGTGATAACATCAGATATTACTGTGTGATGTGTCTGATAAACTTTTGATATGATGTTTTGTGTTTAATAATGACAGGTTTTGATGCTTAATTAACAAAAATAAAGGTATAGTTATCTGCTTCTTCTTCGTGACGATAAGGTCCCCTAGAATTAATTTTATTGATGATGATAAACAGTATATACATTATATTATATATTAGGGATCCCCATTTAGCCAGACACCACTAAATCTTCCATATATCTGCCAGCTTACATGTGACTGATTGAAAATATTTTATTATTACAAAAACTGTAGTGTGGTGATTCATGAGTCATGTCTAAAATTCGATTAATGTCTTCTCTAGGCTGTTGATTTTCAGTATTTTTCTACTGTCGGAAACGTATCCCTCTAACCACTCTCGTAATAATAGGATTGTGAATCTCTCGTTCTTATCTACGGCAAATCAACTATATGAAGATTTTTTGTTTTTATAATGTATATGTCTCGTAGTGCCATAGTAGCAACTCCTGTTCCCACGTGGAGGAACAGGGTTTGATTCCTGACTAGTGAGGCATTGTTTGTATTTATGTATGTATATAGAACACGAGCATCTTCAACTTTACCTGGGAATTGTATAACTGTGTCAAATGCTGTAGCTACGAAAACTTAAGGAAGCTTCTCATTTACTGCAATAATCATTTTGCTGCCAAGTGGTTGTCTGCACAAATATATTGTTTCCTTGGCCATCAATGGTTCCTAACACTAATACATTTTGCCACTTAACACCAATGGTTGCCAACAATAACACATTGTGCCACTAAAAACCACTGGTTGCCAATAATGATACATTGTACCACTAAACACCAATGGTTGCCAACAATAATACACTGCACCACTAAAAACCACTGGTTGCCAATCAATAATAATACACTGCACCACTAAAAACCACTGGTTGCCAACAATAATACATTATATCACTAAACACCAATGGTTGCCAACACCAATGGTTGCCAACACCAATACAATACAGTGTTGAAAAATCAATGGCTGTCGGTATTACAATATTGTACTATTGGTCATCAATGGTTGCTTCCCCTGATGTCCACCAAGCCTATCAAAGTAGAGGCCACTGAATGTTGTCTCAGATCATAATCAGCTTTAACTAAGGTAATAATTTAACAAATTCAAGTAAAACTTAACCTTACCTCTCCATAGGTGTACACATTCCTACTAAAATTTATCTCACTACAAGCATTTGAACTAAACCTTAAACAATACTATGCATGTGTGTGTGTGTGTGTGTGTGTTTCTATGTGTGTGGGAGTTTACTAATGGGTATATATGTTCGTGCATGCGTATTTGAGTAAGTGCATACGTGTACATGTGTTTGTGTACATAAGGATGCTCTTGTATCTGCTCTTGTCTGGAAACTTATTCACTAAGGAGTGTGTGTGTGTGTGTGTGTGCGTGGACCTGTGTCAGTGATATAAGATGCTCGACACCACCCACATGACCTTTGACATCAGGCAGCTGAGAATCACCACTACACAACGCAGCTCACTAAGTGGGCAATCTGTAATCTGTATCTGCTCACTAAGGATGCTTGCTACTCAAGCTGTCTCACTCACCACTGTTGTTCATCAATATGAACATCATATTTAAGTTTTTTGATATATTTCAGTCACACAAAATCACACTATGGCCAATCACATTAAAGTCTGCGTGCACACGCACACACACACACACACACACATACACACACACACACACACACACACACACACACACACACACACACACAACTATGGACGCGCGCACACACAAACTTACGTACAAACTTACAAAAGAATATGCTTAGAACGTATTTCCATATGACTTATTATGTAATCATTTTTAAACGTTCTTGTAAGAGAACTCGTGTTAGACAAAGATGATAAACAGAGTAACATAAATCATATGATAATCTTGAGAAACAGCCAGGATAGGGTCACCATCACCAAACAGCTTACACTGGGATAGTGTCATCCCTGGCTTACAAGTGTCGACAGTTAATACACGATTGTAGACAGGGAACGATGACATGAGTGAAGTATTGTGTAGAAGAGATTATGTGAGAACAAAGAGTGGACAACAGCAGACACTTACCCTAACGTGGTCATAGTGACGATGGTATACCAGAATGCTGATGGGATGGACGTGAAGGTGGTCTCTTCTACATTCTTTTCTGCGTAGAACATGACTGTGGCGAAAATAATGATAGCCATGGCCAAAGAGAAGACAAGGAACCCAAGTTCTGAGGCGCAGGACTTAAGCGTGTAGCCCAGGATACGCAGCCCTTGGGAGTGGCGGGAGAACTTAAAGATCCTGAACACTCGGAACACTCGCAGAGTGACGAAAGCGCCTGAGACGTCGTCGTTGTCGGTGATGCCCAGCCCGATATAGTAGGGCAGAATGGCCACCACGTCGATGATGGACATAACAGAGCGTACAAACTTACAGCGGTCGGGCGCCGCAAACATACGCAGTAGGTACTCTGCCGTGAAGATCATCACACACGCCGTGTCACCACAGAAGAAGATTATTTTGTAGCGCTCACCACAAGGTTGTGACTCCTTCTTGCCTGGTAGGCGTCCACATGGCACCGTCTCTACCACATTGGCCATCACGGACACGGCAATGAAGAAACCAGTCACGTAGTAAAACACTAACGCCGCCGTTGACGTGTGAGGATTTTCAAATGCGCGCCACATGCGCTCACGTATTGTGCGATAAACATATTTGTCTTGCTCTCCGCTTTCAGAGAGTTTGTCGTCCAAAAGCCGCTCGGCATTTTCACGTTTGCGGTCACGATAATCTTCATAACAACAGTCACCAATCACGTCGGGAATTATACCAAAGAAGGCAAGCTCCTCGTCGTAACTGGTGAGACACTCATGTTTTGGGTAGTGGAGCTTCCCCGTGCGGTAATAGTTGAGAATATGCCGAAATATATCGGGATCTCGATCAAAGAAGTATTCTTTCGTTTCTTCATCGTAGAAGAATTCTCTCTCATTGGAACCGAGGAGTGTATCAGGGTATTTCTCAAGCGTATTGCGCCAGGTTTCAAACCGTCGCCCCGATACATTGATCAGCAACTTCTCATCATCTGGGCGCCGCTTATCCTTGGGGATGGGCGGCGCCGGCAATGGGTTGTTGGCGATGGGAACCCATCCGATGGCAGCTGCTCGAGCGAAGGGCAACCAAGCGGCCACCGAGGCCATGCTGTGCGGGGGAATGTTGCTGGTGGGGGCAGGCGCCGGTGCGAGCCACGACAGTTAAACAGCACGCACGCACACAGGCACTGGGGATGCCGCCCTATGGTACCCGCCTATTTGTACATGTTTACCCTCTGGCACGATCACTACCGGTACCACTGCTCACTATTGGTCACTTTGCACTTGAAACACACAGCATAACACCCTGGAAAATCGCAAGCAGGGCAGAGGAGGGTGTTTCCCGCGCCCGCTGCTCCACTACTGAACGGGTGTGCGCAGCGGGACCCTCAGTGCCATGCGCGCATCGATCTACACAGCGCCAGGGTAGCGGCACAGATCCACCGCACTGCTATTTCATAGGCACCTGACTCCCCACCTCGGCCACCCGGACCCTCCCTCCCCATCTCTCTTACACACACCATTTACATCTCTTACAAACACTCGCAAGTTATTACAACCATGGGTATCTATGAGGAGCCAGTCATGACAGCAATTAGCAAGCGTTTTGGATGCACGCGTATAGTGCGCGTGTCTCGTCTCCATGACAACATATGCGTGAATAAGCTGTACTTGTCTAGGATCTACCAAAATCTGAGAAGTTTTCGTCCAAGAAAACAAATTAAATATTTATTTGTTATCATTAAATTTAGTTATTTATGTTTACAAGACCCGAACAAAAATTGATTCCATCCCGGACTCACCATAATGTGGGACGCGTTGAAGAAGTGATGAAGACACTGAAGGAAGGGACTGAGAGTCTCACAGTAGCGTGCAGTGACTGAAGGTGGTCACCTGTAATTACCAGGGCTGTTAGCTCATCGTAGCGCACCACACAACGTTACACTCACCCATTTACTGTTTATTTATTCCTTCTGACTCCTAAGAGGCGATTCTTCTGTTCTTCCTTAGCATGCACCTGTACTCAATTATAATTACCCTTAAATTTAAAAACACATGCAGAAAGCATCTTGACAGGTAAATGTATCTTACGAGAGAAAAATCTTTATATTCTCGATGTTTTAACCCATTGAAGTGGGGTGGACTGTAAAAGGTGTGTTTACCGTGCGTCTTCCCAGCTGACAGAGACCCGACAGAAATAGATATGTTAGTATTGTATCCAAACACCGCCGACTCCTTCTCTCAGCAGCATGTGACCAGTTACATTGCATGACTCCGATGAGATGGTTCACGATACGTTACTTGCAATTTAGAATTAACTCACAGTAAAGAGTTCTTCCTGTATTATGTGCAATATAGCCAATTCACAGTAAAGTATCTCGCTGTGTTATGTGTTACTTATGGGCAACTCACAGTAAATGGCTCTCGCTGTGTTACGTGTTACTTTCCTTTGAATGTGTCATTAACTGCGAGGAAAAACATTAACAATCATTGTGCTAGATTAATTTACGTATGCAACACAACTTCCCTGTTTTATATTTCATTGCAATTCGTTTATTTTATTCTCTTAAAAAAAGCCTATATGTCTTGTAGTTTATTATACCCCAAGCCGCATCCGAGTGAGAAATTAATTTACGTGATAGAACAAAAGCTTCGTGCCAGCCATTGTTGGATTTTTATGTGGTGGTCAGAGGTAAGTCTCCGGGAACTATACAGATAATCTCAAGCATACTAACAAGAGTGACAACTGTATGACCCAGCTGGTTCAGGGAGCTAAATGAGCTTGGTGGTTATTGTCTATATAATTAAATAACATGTATACAAAGATTATTAAATATCTTAGATACCAGTTAGAGAGAGTAAGGAAGTAGAGGAGTCGTGGGTGCCTCGGGCTGGCTGGGTGTGTTCTCGATAGGTGAAGAGCGAGTCTGCTGTGATCCGTGTCATGTACTCGGGGCAAGTATGGTGAGGATGGTAAAGTCTGCCTCATATACAGGGTGATCACATGTCTGGCTATGGTTTCTGATTTGTGTATAAGGTGGTGGTTTTGATATTATCTGGTTTGTTCTGAAAATAAAGGAGAGGAGATAGCGGGACCTCGAAGAAACACCATTTACTCATAAGAGATTGTGTAGTTCAAAGCGCCGATTAAAGAGCCAGCATCAACAATAACTGTATCGTCTTTGAAAAAGCCACTAGCTGGCATAAATTCCTCCATTATGCAGTCCAATGTGCCTCACAGAAACTAAAGCAGTTGGCTAATGATACAGGTATACAGGATATCAAACTTCCTGCCAAAATATTATGTGGCGATTTGTAGCAACTGATGGCAATTAATACCTTGGTATTTGAATGCTTGACAAAGTAAAAAAATCGACACCGTACTTCTCACTCTCAAAGCTGTTTTCCAGTCCTGATACCAGTCACAAAGGCCAAAGCTTTTGTGACTGGTGACCTGTATAGAGACTAACTGAAGATGGAACCACTATCTTAAAGCAGTTGGAGCTTCATCATATGTATCATAAGTGTCTAAATCGTCTTGGTCAAGTATATTCTTCAAAATCCTCCTGAACCAAAGACTTCAGTTCCTGATATGAAATTGCTGGTACAGCTGTATGGAAGAAGTGTCATTCTTGCGTTTCCTGAGGGTAAGCAGCAATTGCTTAAAAATGCATACCTTGTCCATGACTATCAAGATTAAGCTTTCATGTTGGTAGGGTAGCAAAAATTTGAAGAGAAAATATATTCATCGAGGAACATTATCAGTTTTCTGGCAGCTTCCCACCTGTGTCAGGTAGAAATGGTCTCCAATACTAAGCTCTTCCATTTTATGATTCTCTGTGAGTCAAACTTGTCTGGACTTGTAAATGATTCAATAGCCTGCCTTACCTTAGCCCAGCTTCTAGTCCACAGCTGCAAGAAAATTGCATAGGTTTTACCAGTTTTCAGTGGTCATTCACTGGATAGAGTCTCCCTCTTCTCTTATATGTAGGTATGAACGTCTACACCTTGTCAAGAAGTAAAAAGATAGTGGACCAGATGATCAAACAAGGAATCGCCGCCTCATACGCGTGGGTCATCCAGGTGGACAACTCACTGGCTACTTTTCGTAAGTAAGTAGCTCAAGGGATTCCTCATAGTGGATGCCATGGATGATCTTGATTATAACCCCTCTTCGATGACAGCCAGAGATTTCTTCTTTGTTGTAAGCATCAAAATAATCCAGAACCCAACCCTCTGTTTGCCATGCATCACTCCTATATGTGTCTTGTGGCCCCAGTGCGATCACCGTCTTTTTGTCATTGTTTACGGAAAAGATCAACTTCCCTACCATGATAAAGCCAGGCATTCGTTAAGAACTTCACTAAATTCCTCAGTCCTGGCCAAATTCCTGTTCTTGGTTGTGATGGCCCAATATTTGCTATGTATGAATTCTCCGGCTGAGTGCAAAAGAAAACTTCAAATGCTATTATAAAATCTGCCTTTAAATATATGATTCTAAGGCAAATATAGCTGGAAGTCCCACTTTTGGAGGTCTCTAGTGCCAACCGGAAATACCATGAGTGACTTTGGTCTTTTTGCATTAAGGTGATCTGCAGTTTTGAGTACCACATTACATATTGGCCGTTTTGTACCTAATACTCTGTAATAATTCTTATGTCCTTGAATGTTGTAAGTGTTCATAATGTAGAAAATAGACACAGAAAGGCTGCTCTCATTTATTCAAACAAAAATATACAGAACTTCACTTGTAATGACATAAATATTTACCTAAGCAGCTTCAACAGTATTACAAATTATTGAAACTTATCATCAAACATAAAACACAATTTAGTGAAGCAACAGCAGCATTTACTGAAAGTTGGAACATGGTAATTACATAATAACCCGAGAATTTTCAGCGATAACAAACGCCTATTAATTACTATGCATCTTAAATCTCCATCTCCGATTCATCACTACAACAATCATCACTGAGTGGTCCCTCTTTAAGGCTCTGTACAAGAGTTTGTTACCTTCTGAGATATAAGGAATGAGATCCATGAGGTCCTTCCATTTTTTAACTGGTATCTGTCTTTCAATTTGTGCCCTGTGAATTAGTGACATGTGCCTTGCCCTGCCTTTGAAGGTTTGTCTTAATTCTAACTTTTTCAATGTTTCCTGCTCAAACGTTTTCTTGTATAAGAAGGTTCAGTACTAATACTCTCTGTTTAAAGATTTTTTCTAATTTTCAACCATTGAATGTTTTCCTTGTCTGTGTTTTTCTTTCTATTCAAGAGTTAACCGTCAGAACAGATGTTTTGCTTGCAGAAAGTCTAATGTTTTCATTTCAATTTCACGCAACTTTTTCTTACTTGGTATACTTCTGAATATGTTAGACCAATATCTAGGCACTTCAATAACTGCAATGGTGTTTTTTTATTTTCTCTATAGCTGCATGAACAATATCTGTTTCCATGTGAGGCTGTCCAGGCCATAAATAAGTGTACACACTTTTTAGATTTTTTTCTGTGGTAACTCCATTCCCATGACGGACAAATACACGTTCCTATTTTGGCCACCACAACAGTCCGAATAGAGGCGCACATCTGTGATTTCCGGAGGCAACTTTTCCCGCCACATCAGAAGTGCCGATCCGATCTCTTCACTTCCCCTTCCTGCGATTGTATCATCCCACAACATACAATGTTCTTTGATTTCTTCGTATTTGTTTCATAGATTGTGAGACTGTGTACTACAAACTACATTTTATATAATAGTTCACCAGTCTTCAAGACGGAATTGTTTTAGTATAGCCTGAGTGTCCATCGCAACGATATTTCATATTATTTTATACTGTGTACTTTATCTCACTTCAGGTTCTGATGACGAAATAAGATTCTTCTGAAACGTGACTGTTATTAAATAAACCAATCCCTAATACTAAGATACAACACATTAGTTACTTCTAAGAAATCGATATTTTTTCATAGAAATTAACAGAGCAAAACCAAGAACGAGGCCAGATGAGCATCGTCTTCCCTGAGTTCGTGGCTCCTTTACGTTCTTATAGGGGAAGCACAGACAATTTCTCTTCTGTAGATACGATGAATTATTCTAGTAATTACAGAAATGTTTGAACCCGATTCTTACATTTCTGATAATGCTTCCCAAACATTCATTCTACTGATGATATTGACGCACTAATACATAAATGAAATAATACATTATTTTATTTATTGCAAAAACACTAAAGTCATGTCCCATATGTCTACAGTACATCTCAGGAAAAAACATTGATATATGATACTATGGTAAAGGATTAGAGTATGGGGTTAATGTGTATGTGGGGGTGAGGGGACAGGGGAGCACACGCCCACAGATCACCGGTGACGCGGCCAGTAATCGATGAAGTCGCCAGTGTATGACACGCCACTAGTGCCAGGCAGGAGGTGGGGGTGCGCACCTTTCCTGCTGGTAAACTTCCCTCCATTACTGCCACTACTACACATACATCCTAATATCTATATTTAAACCTCAGGGAACCGTATTATCCAAGTCTTTCTTCCCAGGAGCTTCCGAGATTATATTCACTTTTGTCCTCATCTGAAGCTTTCATCGCGATCTTCATGATCCTCAAATTCAGATGCCTAATATTTCAGCTGCATGGGCCTACGACCTCGAATTTTGGAGTTTTGGTCACCCATTCCTGGATTTACAGGAGCTGAAGCCAGTAACGGTACCAGAAATCTTAAACTTCACCTCCGGTATTCTTCAAGGTAATCTCTAAGAGCCTCACTTCTTACCCCATGTGAGATTAATTTCTTACCTGCAGGTATCTTGTCTTTACAGTAGTAAGTATCAAGTTTGGTGTCTCTCACTTCATGAACCACAACTTTCTTAAGTAGTTACAATGTCCACCTCCACGATCCTCAAACATCGCATCATAGAACAATGAATATATTACTTCTAGAGGCTTCAGTCATCACCTCGAGGACTTAAATAATTATCGTTTACACCACCAATCTTCTCATTTTTCCCCTGCAGAAGCCTCCGTCTGTTTACAGGATCCTCAGTTCTTTCGAGATTCTTATCCTTTACCACCAAGGATTTCCATACGTACTCACTGACACAGTCCACACCTCGCACGTCACCTTCAGAAGTCCATACTCTCAGAGGGATTGGTCCTTGCCTTGACAAACTATTGTTCTGATACCAAGGAAATTGAGTCCTAGCTTCCAAAGAGCTTCGAACCTCACCCGAGGAAGCTATATCATAATCTTAGACAAACAGAAAAATAGATAGATAGATATTCCTTAAAATCGCCATACAAGTTTAAATTGAATCAGCGTGTACCTGTATATAGACAATGCAGGTATACTAGTGCGTTTACAGGGGCTCGTTAGGTTTTGTGATGTGTGGCAGCCCTGTGCTTGTTTACATTCGACAGAAGGAAACTCGCAATAGTAATCATATATGGAATCAAAGTAAAACAATATTAAAACAAATAGGGTAATGAAATTATACTTTCACTGTTCTACAAGATTCGCTCCTCGCTGTGTTGATCCCGGGTCAAGATTTCTCACTTCAGCCCTACAAGTTCTAGTTTTATATAAAGGACACAAAACCCTCACTTTTACTAATACATAATATTTGATGCCAATAGGACAGTACAGCTGAACAGTGAACTGTGTATATAACCAAGCTAGGCTTACCCTGGGCACCTTAGATAAGAAAGATGAAGATGTAGTCTATAACTGAGTAATAATGAGCCGTCAGACCAATGACACCAACTTTCAATCTGTAGGTGGACAGAAAACTGTGATAGGAGTTTCATGGATGATGAGTTCAAGGAATGAAAGAGTTTAAAGTGCACGGTGTATGGACGCCACGATAGTGAATGTTGTGTTCTGCAACTGAGGTTCACAACATAGAGAAGATAGACAGCCTTTCATTAACACAATAGCCTTGGTGACAGCAGTATAAAAGAGAAAATGAGGAGCCAAATCATCTGACATAAAAGGGAAGTATGGAATATGGAACTGATCTTTGATGAGGGGATTACCTTTAAACTGTACTTTGTCTTACAGTGATAAGTAGAGCTGTGATGCGCCACTGTATACATGACTACAGTGTTCCATGTGGAGGTGGTCAGTGGATAAGTAAAATAAAAAGCAGATAAAACTAGAAAACGGACATATATTTTTGTACACTTTTTTTGCAATGTTAGAAATGTTATTGCTCTATGAAAAGTTGTTTGTAATAAGAAGACAAAGGATATTACCATTGAGGTTGATGCAATGGATAATTACTACATGAAACTAACAGCTCGATATGATCTTGTTGATGGTAAACTGTATCCCACAAGTCTATACCTTATGTAGAAAAAATTCGCATGTTCTAAAACACTCCGTAGTTCCGTCCCACTCACACTCGTATGATTTCTTGATCAATAAAGGCAGTATTAGCGCTCTTTGCCCCTAGAGTTTACTCAACAATCATTCTCATGTTGAAACTGAGATCCTGACAGACAAATTCTTCCATTAATCCTTCTATCTAGTTTCTCCTGAAAAATTTGTAACATTCTTAATATCTTTCTATTCACATTTTAATTTTTTTCCTAAATATTATTAATTATTTTTGTAAATGTGTAGTACAATAATTTTATCGAACAGATTTTATCTATTCATTTGTGTAAGATTTATCGGGTCTTATTACATTCCAACCCTTTATCTTGTTCTTGTATTGTTTCCTTCATTACCTGATCTTCGTCTTGATATATCACTTGCTATCACTTTCTTGTATGGCAAATCAAATAACTCTCTTAGAATACTTTTGTGATAATGTAGTTTTGCTTGTTTGTGAGTTTCATTCTTACAGTAGCGATCCACAATTTAAGAATTACATTAGACACTGAACCATTTTGTATGTATCAGTAAAGTTCAAAGGTCATCAGTGAAAGTGCCTAAACTATTGCAAGTTTCAATAAATGTTAACCAATAATTACGATTTTTTTACAGGTGGAAGGGATGACCTTACTCCAGTGACCACCTTACTACAAAGACGATCTTATTTCAGTGATCTTATAAAAATATTTACTGCCTTTCATTTCCTCCCTTATTTCAGAAACGGGTCTTATTTGAAAGGACAAGCACTCATTCCGGTGTTTACACCATTTTGCTCAAATGTAAGGTAATAGGTAAGGAATTTTCTAGGTCTCACATACTCTTTACACCCCCTACACTCCTCCCCACACCCCTACACTTCTCCCCACACCCCTACACTAATCCTCACACCCCCTACGCTCCTCCCCACACCACTACACTCCTCCCCACGCCCTACACTCCTCCCACCACCCCTACACTCCCTCACCCTACACTCACTCCACACTACACTCATCACACCCTACACTCCTCCCCACACCCTACACTCCTTCACACCCTACCTCCTCCACCCCTACATTCTCCTACCTCCTCCCCCACACCCCTACACCTAACCTTCACACCCCCTACCTCCTCCACAAACCCATACCTCCTCCCCACACCCCTACCTTCACACCTACACTCCTCCCAAACCCTACACTCCTCCACCCTACCTCCTCACACCCTCTACCTCCTCACACCCCTACCTCCCTCACACCCCTACCTCCTCCCACCCCCTACCTCCTCCACACACCCCTACCCCATCCTCACACCCCTACCTCCTCCACACCCCTACCTCCTCACCCCCTACCTCCCCCACCCCTACCTCCTCCACACCCCCTACCTCCTCCACACCCCTACCTCCTCCACACCCCTACCTCCTCCCACCCCCTACCTCCTCCACACCACCTACCTCCTCACCCCTACCTCCTCCCACCCCTACCTCCTCCACCCCCCTACCTCCTCACACCCTCTACCTCTCACACCCTCTACCTCCCTCACACCCCTACCTCCTCCACCCCCCTACCTCCTCCACCCCCCTACCTCCTCACACCACCTACCTCCTCCCACACCCCCCCTACCTCCTCCACCCTACCTCCTCCACACCCTACCTCCTCACACCCCTACCTCCTCCCACACCCCTACTCTTCACACCCCCTACCTCCCTCACACCCCCTACCTCCTCACACCCTACCTCCTCCACACCCCTACCTCCTCACACCCCCTACCTCCTCACACACCCCTTCCTCACCCCCTACCTCCTCCTACCTCCTCACACCCCTACCTCCTCCCACCCCTACCTCCTCACACCCCTACCTCCCTCCACCCCCTACCTCCTCCACCCCTACCTCCACCCCCTACCTCCTCCACACCCCCCTACCTCCTCACACACCCCCTACCTCCTCCACACCCCTTCCTCACACCTACCTCCTCACACACCCCTACCTCCTCCACACCCCCTACCTCCTCCACCCCTACCTCCTCACACCCCCCTGCCTCCTCACACACCCCTACCTCCTCACACCCTACCTCCTCACACCCCCCCTACCTCCTCACACCCCTACCTCCCTCACACCCCTACCTCCCCCACCCCCCCCCTCCCTCCTCCTCACACCCCCTACCTCCCCACCCCTCCTCCACACCCCTACCTCCTCCACACCCCTACCTCCTCCACCCCCCTACCTCCTCCCACACCCCCTACCTCCTCCACCCCCTACCTCCTCACCCCCTACCTCCCCACCCCTACCTCCTCCACCCCTCACCTCCTCCCACCTCCTACCTCCTCACACCCCTACCTCCTCACACCCCTACCTCCTCCCCTCACACCCCCTACCTCCCCACCCTCTACCTCCTCACACCCCCCTACCTCCTCACACCCCTACCTCCTCACACACCCCCACCTCCTCACACCCCTACCTCCACACCCTCCTCCTCACACCCCCTACCTCCTCACACCCCTACCTCCTCACACCCCCCCTACCTCCTCACACCACCTCCTCCACCCCCTCCTCCACACCCCTACCTCCCACCCCCACCTCCTCACCCCCACCTCCTCACACCCCTCCTACCTCCTCCCACCCCCCTACCTCCTCACCCCCACCTCCTCACACCCCTACCTCCTCACACCCCCTACCTCCTCACACCCCCCTACCTCCCCACACACCCCCCTACCTCCTCACACCCCCCTACCTCCTCCAACCCCACCTCCTCCACCCCTACCTCCTCACACCCCACCTCCTCACACCCCTACCTCCCTCACACCCCACTCCTCACACCCCCACCCCACACCCCCACCTCCCTCACACCCTCACCCCCTCCCTCACACCCCTACTCCCTCACACCCCCTCCTCCTCACACCCCTCCCTCACACCCCTACCTCCTCACACCCCCTCCTCCCTCACACCCCACCTCCTCACACCCCTCACCTCCTCACACCCCCACTCCTCACACCCCCACCTCCCCACACCCCTACCTCACACCCCCTACCTCCCTCACACACCCCACCTCCCTCACACCCCCACCCTCCCTCACACCCCCACCTCCCTCACACCCCTACCTCCTCACACCCCCACCTCCCTCACACCCCTACCTCCTCACACCCCTACCTCCCTCACACCCCCTCCTCCCTCACACCCCCACCTCTCACACCCCCACCTCCCTCACACCCCCCACCTCCACACACCCCTCCTCACACCCCCTCCTCCCTCACACCCCCACCTCCCTCACACCCCCACCTCCCCTCACATCCCCTACCTCCCTCACACCCCCACCTCCTCACACCCCCACCTCCCCACACCCCCTACCTCCTCACACCCCCACCTCCCCTCACACCCCCCCACCTCCCTCACACCCCCCACCTCCCTCACACCCCCCACCTCCTCACACCCCCCACCTCACACCCCCACCTCCTCACACCCCACCCACCCCTCACACCCCCCACCTCCCTCACACCCCCTACCTCCCTCACACCCCCACCTCCCTCACACCCCCACCTCCTCACACCTCTACCTCCACACACCCCCCCACCTCCTCACACCCCCCTACCTCCTCACACCCCCACCTCCTCACACCCCCTCCTCACACCCCACCTCCCTCACACCCTCTACCTCCCCACACCCCCACCTCCCTCACACCCCCACCTCCCTCACACCCCCACCTCCTCACACCCCTACCTCCTCACACCCTCTACCTCCCTCACACCCCCACCTCCTCACACCCCCTCACCTCACACCCTCCACCTCCCTCACACCCCCCTACCTCCCTCACACCCCTACCCTCATACCCCCCCACCTCCCTCACACCCCCCACCTCCTCCACACCCCCTACCTCCCTCACACCCCTACCTCCTCACACACCCTACCTCCTCACACCCCCTACCTCCCTCACACCACCTACCCTCCTCACACCCCCCACCTCCCCACACCCCCACCTCCTCACACCCCTACCTCCCTCACACCCCCCACCCTCCTCACACCCCCACCTCCTCACACCCCCACCTCCCCCTCACACCCCCTACCTCCCTCACACCCCTACCTCCCTCACACCCCCCACCTCCTCACACCCCTCTACCTCCCTCTCACACCCCTACCTCCCTCACACCCCCACCTCCCCACACCCCCACCTCCCTCACACCCCCACCTCCCTCACACCCCCACCTCCTCACACCCCTCTACCCCTCACACCCCTACCTCTCACCCCCCTACCTCCTCACACCCCCTACCTCACACCCCTACCTCCTCACACCCCTACCTCTCACACCCCCACCTCCCTCACACCCCTACCTCCTCACACACCCCTACCTCCCTCACACCACCTACCTCCTCACACCCCCTACCTCCCTCACACCCCTACCCTCCTCACACCCTACCTCCTCACACCCCCACCTCCTCACACACCCCTACCTCCTCACACCCCCTACCTTCCTCACACCCCACCTCCTCACATCCCCCTACCCCTCACACCCCCACCTCCCTCACACCCCCACCTCCTCACACCCCCTACCTCCTCACACCCCCACCCTCCACACCCCCTACCTTCCTCACATCCCTCTACCTCCTCACACCCTCTCTCCTCCTCACACCCCCTACCTCCTCACACCCCTCACCTCTCAACACTCCTACCTTCCCTCACACCTCCCTCTACCTCACTCTACCTCCCTCACACCCCCTACCTCACCCCCTACCTCCTTCACACCCTACCTCCCTCACACACCCCTACCTCCTCACACCCCTCTACCTCCCTCACACCCCCCACCACACCTCCACCCTCCCTCACACCCCCTACCTCACCCCCTACCTCCTCACACCCCCACCTCCCCTCACTCCCCACCTCCTCACTCCTCACCTCCTCACACCCCCTACCTCACACCCCCTACCCTTACACCCCTACCTCCTCACACCCCCTACCTCCTCACCCTACCTCCTCACCCTCCCGGAACGTCATGTTGGAGGTGTGACGGCAACTCATTCAGACGGACGTGCAGACAGACAGCCGAACTGACAGGCGGGGAGAGGGAACCCGTAGGTGTTGTATACCCGAATAGACAGACAGACAGATAGACAGGGAAAACTCCTGAACAGGGTGGATACTTGAAATAGAGAGACAGACAGACAGACAGGCAGGGGTAAAGTTACTGAACAGGGTGAAGACTTGAAACAGACAGACAGGACAGACAGAGGACAGACAGACAGACAGACAGACAAACAGACAGAGAGAGCAACTGAACAGGTGACTACTGAAACAGACAGACAGACAGGAAAAATTACTGAACAGGGTGAATACTTGAAATAGACAGACAGACAGACAGACAGACAGGCAGGGGTAAAGTTACTGAACAGGGTGAAGACTTGAAACAGACAGACAGACAGACAGAGGACAGACAGACAGACAGACAGACAAACAGACAGGAGGAGAATCAGGTGACTACTAAACAGACAGACAGACAGAAATTACTGAACAGGGTGAATACTAAATAGACAGACAGACAGTGACAGACAGAGTGACAGACAGACAGAGGACAGACAGACAGACAGACAGACAGGACAGACAGACAGAGTGACAGACAGACATAGTGACATACAGACAGAGTGACACAGACAGAGTGACAGAAGACAGAGTGACAAACAGACAGACAGACAGACAGACAGACAGAGTGACAGACAGACAGAGTGACAGGCAGACAGACAGAGTGACAGACAGGCAGAGTGACACAGACAGAGTGACAGAGAAGACAGAGTGACAAACAGACAGACAGACAGACAGACAGACTGATTGACAGAAAGATATGTGACCTTTCCACTTGATAATTAACGTGAGAGAAAAACTTGACCGATGGATATCCTATTAATGCCTTCACAGGTCGAGGAGGAGGTAGAGGTCGAGGAGGAGGTAAAGTAGAGGTTGAGGAGGAGGTTGAGGTAGAGGTCGAGGAGGTTGAGGTAGAGGTCGAGGGGAGGTGAGGTAGAGGCCGAGAGGAGGTAAAGGTAGAGGTCGAGGAGGAGGTTGAGGTAGAGGTCGAGGAGGAGGTAGAGACGAGGAGAAAGTTGAGGTAGAGGTCGAGTAGGAGGTTGAGGTAGAGGTCGAGGAGAGGTTGAGGTCGAGGAGGAGGTAGAGGTCGAGGAGGAGTTGAGGTAGAGGTCGAGGAGGAGGTTGAGGTAGAGGTCGAGGAGGAGGTTGAGGTAGAGGTCGAGGAGGAGGTAAAGGTAGATGTTGAGGAGGAGGTTGAGGTAGAGGTTGAAGAGGAGGTTGAGGTAGAGTTCGAGGAGGAGGTTGAGGTAGAGGTCGAGGAGGAGGTTGAGGTAGATTTCTGGAGGAGGTAGAGAGAGAGGTCGAGTTGGAGGTTGAAGTACAGGTCGAGTTGGAGACTGAAGTACAGGTCGAGTAATGAAATAAGTCACAAAGTTTAGTTTGAGATCGATTCGACGGTCGAGTCACACTTAGAGCAGTAGGTCGAATCAAAATTAGAATCACAAATCACATCATTGGTAGAATCTAGAGGTCAAATTACAAATCGAATCACAGGTCGAGTTCCAGGTCGAGTCCCAGGTCGAGTCCCAGATCTAGTCCCAGATCTAGTCCCAAATCGAGTCCCAGATCGAGTCCCAGGCCGAGTCCCAGATCTAGTCCCAGATCTAGTCCCAGATCTAGTCCCCAGGTCGAGTCCCCATAAGCTACTGCAGAAATTTGTGAAGCAATTTAATCCCGTAAGATTTCCTCTCCCCAGAAGACATTAGTGTGAGACGCGGAAGTAATGCGTTTATGAGGTCGAAATATGACCAAAGTGATTCCGGAGCAGAAGTGAAATCCAAAGTTTTCCTTCTGATACCTGGTGGTTAGGTTAGGTTAGGTTAGGTTAGCTGGTTGAGGTAGGTTAAGTAAGGTGGTTTAAGTAGGGAGGTTAGGGTTAGGTTAGCTTGGTTAAGTAGGTGGTAGGTTAAGTAAGGTGGGTTTAAGTAGGTGTTGAGTTAGAGTTAGGTTAGCTGGTTGAGTAAGGTAGGTTAGTTAAGTAAGGTGGGTTTAAGTAGGTGGGAGGTTAGGTTGGTTACCTGGGTTTAAAGTGGGTGGTAGGTTAAGTAAGGCGGGTTTAAGTAGATGGTAGGTTAAGTTTAGGTTTCAAGTGAGGATCTGAGTCCGCGAATACGATGCCTCAGATATACAGTGATAAAAACACTACACTGTACAGGTGTTATCTCCGCCGAGTGGTGCCCCAAACATCGCGTCATTACTCGTTACCGAACTCCACCAAGACGACTTGACTGATGGCGACCAAACTCACAGAGGAGAACAACCTGGCTCCTGGGAGGTCCTGGGGGGTTGGTGTCTCCTGACGAAAGTGAGAGGTTGTTGGTATAAGACGTAATTCTGACTTTTTTTATTTCCTGAACTGTTGGGCGTACAATAATGTGATAGGCATAATATCGATATTCCTCGGTTTACAGAAGTGTTGCGTCTTAAAATCCGGCCATTCATCGAAAATCCGTAAGTGAAAGCGGATTTTCCTCGTAGTAATATGGATAATTTTATAAAACATGTGATAATAATAAGACTAATCAATATAAAATCATTGTACTCACGAGGAAACTATGGTGGTGTGGTGGGATGGTGTTGGATCTTCGCCCAAAACACCATCCATCATCATCACCATCATCACCATCATCGATAGGGATTATAAAAAGCAAGCATCACAATCATTGCTATAAGTCACCATCACCATTGGTTGTTGCATCACTGTCCTTGTTGACCCCCGATAGATGTGTTAGAGGCTCCGGCTGTGTACTGTGGAGGTGAGGAAGAGTCAGACAAAACTCAGGTTAAGTAGTTGTCATCCAGTGTTTACCTCAATTAGTATCCTTACATGTACAACGGGGCCAGGCGGTGCAGCACAGAGCCAGACGGTGCAGCACAGGGGCCAGGCAGTGCGGCACAGACCAGGCAGTGCAGCACAGGGCCAGGCGGTGCAGCACAGGGCCAGGTGGTGCAGCACAGGGCCAGGCAGTGCAGCACAGGGCCAGGTGGTGCAACAGGCCAGGCGTGCAGCACAGGGCCAGAGCGGTGCAGCACAGGGCAAGCAGTCAACACAGAGCCAGGCAGTGCAGCACAGGGCCAGAGCAGTGCAGCACAGGGCCAGGCGGTGCAGCACAGGCCAGGCAGTGCAGCACAGGGCCAGGCAGTGCAGCACAGGGCCAGGCAGTGCAGGGGCCAGGCAGTGCAGCACAGGGCCAGGCGGTGCAGCACAGGGCCAGGCAGTGCAGCACAGCAGGCAGTGCAGCCGGGGCCAGGCAGTGCCACAGGGCCAGGCAGTGCAGCACAGGGGTAGCACGGTGCAGCACAAGGCCAGGCGGTGCAGCTGGGGCCAGGTGGTGCAGCCTGGGGCCAGGCAGTGCAGCCTGGGGCCAGGCGTGCAGCACAGGGCCAGGCGGTGCACGCAGGGCCAGGCGGTGCAGCACACAGGGCCAGGTGGTGCAGCACAGGGCCAGGCAGTGCAGCACAGGGCCAGGCGGTGCATCTGGGGCCGAGCGGTGCAGCACAGGGCCAGGCGGTGCACACACAGAGGCCAGGCGGTGCAACGCAAGGCCAGGCAGTGCAGCACCAGGGCCAGGCGGTGCAACTAGGGCCAGGCAGTGCCTGGGGGCCAGGCGGTGCAGCACAGAGAGCAGTACCGCACAGGGCCAGGTGGTGCAACCTGGGGCCAGGTGGTGCAGCACGGGCCAGGCGGTGCAGCACAGGTCAGGCAGTGCAGCACAGGGCCAGGCAGTGCAGCTGGGGCCAGGCAGTGCAGCACAGAGACCAGGCAGTGCAGCACAGGTCCAGGCGGTGCAGCACAGGGCCAGGCAGTGCAACTGGGGCCAGGCAGTGCAGCACAGGTCAGGCAGTGCAGCACAGGGCCAGGCGGTGCAGCACAGGGCCAGGCAGTGCAGCACAGGGCCAGGCGGTGCAGCACAGGGCCAGGCAGTGCAGCACAGGCCAGGCAGTGCAGCACAGGGCCAGGCGGTGCAGCACAGGGCCAGGTGGTGCAGCACAGGGCCAGACGGTGCAGCACAGGCCAGGTGGTGCAGCACAGGGGGCAGTGCAGCACAGGGCCAGGCGGTGCAGCACAGAGACCAGGCAGTGCAACCTGGGGGCCAGGCGGTGCCAGGGCCAGGCAGTGCAGCACAGGGCCAGGCAGTGCAGCACAGAGGCCCAGGCAGTGCAACTGGGGCCAGGCAGTGCAGCACAGGGCCAGGCAGTGCAGCACAGGGCCAGGCAGTGCAGCACAGGGGCCAGATGGTGCAGCACAGGGCCAGGCAGTGCAGCACAGAGACCAGGCAGTGCAGCACAGGGGCCAGGCGGTGCAGCACAGGGCCAGGCAGTGCAGCCTGGGGCCAGGCGGTGCACTTGGGTCAGGTGGTGCAGCACAGGGCCAGGTGATGCAGCACAGGGCCAGGCAGTGCAGCACAGGGCCAGGCGGTGCAGCCTGGGGGCCAGGCAGTGCAGCACAGGCCAGGTGGTGCAGCACAGGCCAGGTGGTGCAGCACAGAGACCAGGCAGTGCAGCACAGGGCCAGGCGGTGCAGCACAGGGCCAGGCGGTGCAGCACAGGGCCAGGTGGTGCAGCACAGGGCCAGGTGGTGCAGCACGAGGCCAGGCAGTTGCGCACAGGGGTCAGGTGGTGCAGCACAAGGGCCAAGCAGTGCAACACAGGGCCAGGCAGTGCAGCACAGGGCCAGGCAGTGCAGCACAGGGCCAGGCAGTGCAGCACAGGGCCAGGCAGTGCAGCACAGGGCCAGGCAGTGCAGCACAGGGTCAGGTGGTGCAGCACAGAGCCAGGTGGTGCAGCACAAGGCCAGGCGGTGCAGCACAGGGCCAGGCGGTGCAGCACAGAGCCAGGTGGTGCAGCACAAAGGCCAGGCGGTGCAGCACAGGGGCCAGGCAGTGCAGCACAGGGCCAGGCGGTGCAGCCTGGGGCCAGGCAGTGCAGCACAGGGTCAGGTGGTGCAGCCTGGGGCCAGGCGGTGCAGCACCAGGGGCCAGGCGGTGCAGCACAGGGTCAGGCAGGTGCAGCACAGGGCCAGGCAGTGCAGCACAGGGCCAGGCGGTGCAACACAGGGCCAGGCAGTGCAGCACAGGGCCAGGCAGTGCAGCACAGGGTCAGGCTGGTGCAGCACAGGGTCAGGCAGTGCAGCACAGGGCCAGGCGGTGCAGCACAGGGGTGAGCCAGTGCAGCACAGGGCCAGGCGGTGCAGCACAGGGCCAGGCAGTGCAGCACAGGGCCAGGCAGTGCAGCACAGGGCCAGGCAGTGCAGCCCGGGGCCAGGCAGTGCAGCACAGGGTCAGGTGGTGCAGCACAGAGCCAGGTGGTGCAGCACAGGCCCAGGGGGAAAGGGGAGGGAGGGATGAGAGGGAGATGGGACAGGGGAGAGTTGGCGGGGAGGAAGTCAGGAGAAGGGGTGAAGAACTGAGGAAAAAGAGACTAGGGGCTGGTGCTCATAACTAGGGGCTGGTGCTCATAACT
>NW_024745073.1:2767355-2769855 GCF_018991925.1 Homarus americanus
TTAATGATGATGATGATGATGGTGACGTTTATGGTGATAATGATGGTGTTAATGATGATGATGATGATGATGATGATGATGATGATGGTGACGTTTATGGTGATAATGATGGTGTTAATGATGATGATGATGATGATGATGGTGACGTTTATGGTGATAATGATGGTGTTAATGATGATGATGATGATGATGATGATGACGTTTATGGTGATAATGATGTTAATGTGATGATGATGATGATGATGGTGACGTTTATGGTGATAATGATGATGATGATGATGATGATGATGACGTTTATGGTGATAATGATGGTGTTAATGATGATGATGATGATGATGATGGTGACGTTTATGATGTTAATGATGATGATGATGATGATGACGTTTATGGTGATAATGATGGTGTTATGATGATGATGATGATGATGATGATGACGTTTATGGTGATAATGATGGTGTTAATGATGATGATGATGATGATGACGATGATGATGGTGACGTTTATGGTGATAATGATGGTGTTAATAATGATGATGATGATGATGGTGGTGACATTTATGGTGATAATGATGGTGTTAATGATGATGATGATGATGGTGACGTTTATGGTGATAATGATTAATGATGATGATGATGGTGATGGTGACGTTTATGGTGTATTGATGATGATGATGATGATAATGATGATGATGGTGACGTTTATGGTGTTAATGATGATGGTGTTAATGATGATGATGATGATGATGATGGTGACGTTTATGGTGATAATGATGGTGTTAATAATGATGATGATGGTGGTGACATTTATGGTGATAATGATGGTGTTAATGATGATGATGATGATGATGATGATGACGTTTATGGTGATAATGATGGTGTTAATGATGATGATGATGATGATGGTGGTGACATTTATGGTGATAATGATGGTGTTAATGATGATGATGATGATGGTGACGTTTATGGTGATAATGATGGTGTATGATGATGATGATGGTGATGGTGACGTTTATGGTATTGATGATTGATGATGATGATAATGATGATGATGGTGACGTTTATGGTGTGATGATGGTGTTAATGATGATGATGATGATGATGATGGTGACGTTTATGGTGATAATGATGGTGTTAATGATGATGATGATGGTGGTGACATTTTGGTGATAATGATGGTGTATGATGATGATGATGATGATGACGTTTATGGTGATAATGATGGTGTTATTGATGATGATGATGGTGGTGACATTTATGGTGATAATGATGGTGTTAATATGATGATGATGGTGACGTTTATGGTGATAATGATGGTGTTATGATGATGATGATGGTGATGGTGACGTTTATGGTGTTAATGATGATGATGATGATGATGATAATGATGATGATGGTGACGTTTATGGTGTTAATGATGATGGTGTTAATGATGATGATGATGATGATGATGGTGACGTTTATGGTGATAATGATGGTGTTATTGATGATGATGATGATGGTGACGTTTATGGTGATAATGATGTTAATGATGATGATGATGATGATGGTGACGTTTATGGTGATAATGATGATGATGATGATGATGACGATGATGATGGTGACATTTATGGTGATAATGATGGTGTTAATGATGATGATGATGATGGTGGTGACATTTATGGTGATAATGATGGTGTTAATGATGATGATGATGATGGTGGTGACATTTATGGTGATAATGATGGTGTTAATGATGATGATGATGATGGTGGTGACATTTATGGTGATAATGATGGTGTTAATGATGATGATGATGATGATGATGATGATGATGATGATGACGTTTATGGTGATAATGATGGTGTTATTGATGATGATGATGATGACGATGATGATGGTGACGTTTATGGTGATAATGATGGTGTTATGATGATGATGATGATGGTGGTGACATTTATGGTGATAATGATGGTGTTAATGATGATGATGATGGTGGTGACATTTATGATGATGATGATGGTGATAATGATGATGATGATGATGATGATGGTGACGTTTATGGTGATAATGGTGGTGTTAATGATGATGATGATGATGATGATGATGATGATGATGATGATGATGATGGTGACGTTTATGGTGATAATGAAGGTGTTAATGATGATGATGATGATGGTGACATTTATGGTGATAATGATGGTGTTAATGATGATGATGATGATGGTGGTGACATTTATGGTGATAATGATGGTGTTAATGATGATGATGATGGTGTTGGTGATATTGATAGTGATGCTGGTGATGATGAGGGTGATAGTAATGGTGTTGGTGATGATGGTGATGATGATAATGATGATGACGATGATGATGAGGGTGTTCTTGACGATGATGATGATGATGATACAAATAATGACAATGATGAAGATTCCGCCCATAGGAAAATGACCAACATAATTATTATTTTTTTATAATTGTTCTAAAATAAATTAAAATTTCCTGAATAAATTAACTTTTTTCTTTTT
>NW_024745073.1:2777355-2826417 GCF_018991925.1 Homarus americanus
TTTGTTTTAGTTGAGGATTTCAAAGAAGAATTTGTTTGCTTCTTTGTTTGTTTGTTGTTATTCGATTCCGAGGTTAAGTTGTTTTCCTAGTTTATTTGTTGTGTTTTAAAGTATTGGATGTTTGGTTTACGAGAGAGAGTGTGTTTAACGGGTAGGGATTTATAGGCAAGAATGTTTTACAGGAAGAATATTTTCATCCCAGAATGTTTTTGCGATCTGCCCTTAATGTTTTTGCCACTTAATGTTTCACCACTTAATGTTTCAATTTAATGCTTGCCCCTTTAATGTTTCAGCCCTTAAAGTTTCAATTCCCCAGAAAGTTTAATTATAGGTTTTTACCCCAAAGTATCACCCTTAAAGCATCACCCCAAAGTATCACCCTTAAAGTATCACCCCAAAGAATATCAACCCAAAAGTATCACCCCAAAAGTATCACCCTTACATCACCAAAGTATCACCCCAAAGTATCAACTTAAAGCCCTGCTATCACCCCTAAAAGTTTCACCCCTTAAAGTATCACCCTTAAAAGTTTGCCCCAGAAAGTTTCAAAGGACAGAGGCTCAAGGGACCGGATCTCCCTACGACCATTACTGTCAGTGACTATCTTTCAATGTCCTAAAATCCCGAGACTTAATTCTCGTTCTAAAAACTAACAGGTCCTCAAAAACCTACGGCTCCCAAAAACTTCCATGGCCCCTCAAAAACTTCCATGGTCTAAAAACTTCCATGTCCCTTAAAATACCATGGTCTAAAAAACTTCCACAGGCTCCCCCTAAAACCCATGGTCTCAAAAACTTGTCCCTCAAAACTTCCATGGTCCCAAAAACCTACGGTCCACAAAACTTCATGGCTCCACAAACCCATGGCTCACAAAAACTTCCATGGCCCACAATAACTTCCATGGCCCACAAAAAACTTCATGGTCCACAAAACTTCCATGGCCCTCAAACCTATGGCCCCAAAACTTCCATGACCCCAAAACCCCGATGGCCCCAAAACTAGTCCCCAAAAACTTCATATAATAAAAACTTCATGCCAAAATCCCAGGTCTCAAAAACTTCCATGACCCCCAAAACTTCCATATGACCCAAAACTTATCTAAAAATTTCATGTCCAAAACTTCCATAGTCCCAAAAACTTCATGGCCCACAAAACTTCCATGGCCCCAAAAACTTCCATGGCTCCCAAAACTTCCATGGTCCTAAAAACTTTGATCCCAAAACTTCATGGCCTCAAAAACTTTCAAGACCCCAGAAAATTATAGTCCCAAAAAACTACCATGACCCCCAAAAACTTCCATGGCCCCAATACCATGGTCCCCAAAAAACTTTATGCTCATAATTTTATTACCATGACCCTAAAATTCCTGTAACTCAAAACTTCATGGCCTGAACCGCGCGTGGTAATATTTTAGGTGAGATGGCGGAGGAGAGAGGTGGAGGGGGTGGTGGGTGGAGGAGAGAGGGTGGCGGAGTGAGCGGGGGCAGGAGGAGAGCAAGCAGTGTGGGAGAGTGGGGGGGAGGGAAGTGAGTGGGGAAAGTAAGGGGTGGGAGAGAGTAGGGGTAGGAGTGGGGAGAAAGTAGAGGTGGCGGAGGGGAGAGTAGGGGTCTGGAGGGGAGAGTAAGGGGTGGTGAGTGGGGAGAGAGTGGGGGGCAGCTGATGGAAATAAATACCAGTAAGTCAGAATCTGTGAGAACGTTTTTCCACAACTCTGGCATTTCTAAACACACACACGCACACACACACACATACACACACACACACACACACAGACACACACACACACACACACACACACACACAGGCCGGCCACGCTTCACGGTATTTACGTAAGATTTAATAGGAGTCTGTGTCGCAGTTTTAGGAGTCTGCGTCGCAGTTTTAATAGGAGTCTGTGCGTCGTGTTTTAATAGAGTCTGTGTCGCATAGTTTTAATAGGAGTCTGTGTCGGCTTTAATAGGAGTCTGTGTGCAGTTTTAATAGGAGTCTGCGTCGCAGTTTTAATAGGGAGTCTGTGTCGTAGTTTTAATAGGAGTCTGTGTCGCAGTTTTAATAGGAGTCTGTGTCGTGGCTTTAACAGAGTTCAGGTCGTGGAAGTTTTAATAGGAGTCTGTGTCGTAGTTTTAATAGGAGTCTGTGTCGCAGTTTAATAGGGTGTGTCATCTTTAATAGGAGTGTGTCGCAGTTTTAATGAGGTCATGTCGCAGTTTTAATACAAACCAAAGGAGTCTATGTCGTAGCTTTAATAGGAGTCTGTGTCGCAGTTTTAATAGGAGTCTGTCGTAGTTTTGTAGGAGTCTGTGTCACAGTTTTAATAGGAGTCTGTGTCGAATGGCCCAGTTTTAATAGAGTCAACTGTGGGGTGTGTCATGGCACTAATAGGTCTGTATGGTTTTAATAGAAGTCATTGTTTAGCATTAGGAGTCTGTGTCGCAGTTTTAATAGGAGTCTGTGTCGCAGTTTTAATAGGAGTCTGTGTCGCAGTTTTAATAAGTCTGTGTCTGTTTAATAGAGTCTGTGTCATTTTAATATGGAGTCTGTGTCACAGTTTTAATAGGAGTCTGTGTCGTGCCGTGGGGCTGGTGGTCAACAGCGACTAAATAAACTTGAGACTTTACCTGACAGAAACCATCTTTGTTCTTCCCAGTTTGACGAGAAGAAAAACTTGCTAACGTTGGAAGTTTTAAGAATCTGCCTCTCAACCAGACTGACCCTTCTTGTGGTGTTTCTTCGCTGTGTTGTAATGACTGTGTTGGGTGTGTGTGATGAGTGTTGCTGTGTGTGTGTGTGTTATGTTGGGTGTGTGAGTGTTGCTGTGTGTGTGTGTTGCTGTGTGTGTGTGTGTCTGGCTGTGTTGGGTGTGTGGTGAGTGTTGCTGTGTGTGTGTGTTGTGACTGTGTTGGGTGTGTGTAGTGGTGTTGCTGTGTGTGTTGTGACGACTGTGTTGGGTGTGTGTGGTGTTGCTGTGTGTGTGTGTTGCTGTGTGTGTATTGACTGTATGTTGGGTGTGTGAGTGGAGTGTTGCCTGTGTGTGTGTTGTATTGACTGTGTTGGGTGTGTGTGAGTGAGTGTTGCTGTGTGTGTGTGTGTTGTGACTGTGTTGGGTGTGTCTGTGTGTTGCTCTTGTGTGTGTGTGTGTGTTTATGTGTGTGTGTTAGTGTGTTTGTAATGACTGTGTGTGTGTGTGTGTATGTGTGTGTTGTAATGACTGTGTGTTTGTGACTGTACCTCTAGATTCCCTCATAGAACATAAGCCTTGGATCACCTGAAGAATAGACCAGCTTATTTCACCTGATTAACCCTCTAATGGGACCCAACTAACCCTAACCTAACCTAACCTAACCAAACCAATATTTGGTTTGACTGCTCGGAACATGACATTCATTTGTACAGACAGTCGATTGACGCGTTTTTCATTTTTTATTTCCTCTACATCAAGTACTGTAGTCTTGACAGCTGACAAGTTCTGCTCCCCGTCTGTAATTTTTCCTTTGGAGGTCACGTCCCCCCCCCTCAGGCTGTAACCTGGATCACTGAATTAGCCTCAAGTTTATCTACCTTAACATGAACCACTATAAACTAACCTAACCCAACCCAACCTAACCAAACTTAATGCTGACCTAACGTAAATGCAGCCTTTCTTAAATTAACACTAACTAACTAACCTCTCTGGTAGCGTTAGGATAGTTTAATCTTTAGGTGAAATAAGTTTAAAAAGTTAATATTCAAGTAATCCTAACTTACACTTTACAAATCAGGAATTAATTGAATGTTATATTTATCTTCCATCATAACAAGTTCGTTCACTTCGCCCCAAGACTCACTCAAACACGGTCCATTAATTTACGAATCCGTGTTCTCTGGTAGTTTCAAACGCATTGCCCCCCATAGAACCATACATCACGGTTACATTGAGGCTTTAAAACTAGTTAATTTGGTTCAGTTATATAGATCTGACCCCCTCTCCAGACTAAATATATCCACAGTTCACAGAGTCAGTATTGGCTTCATATGGTTCATTCATTATCGACCACTGAACCTTCTGATTTCAAGGAACCACAGAATCTCAAGGCTCAACATGGCCAGGGTTCACTGAATTATCAAAACTGGTTCACTTGTTTCAACTCATCCCTACATAGAAACAAACAACCTCGGTTCATTCGGTTCATAAATTCAGACTTTCCCTATACATATCGTCGGTTCACTATGTAATGAAACTCGGTTCATTTGGTTTACCTTCTCCCCACCTCTGCAGTTCACTGAGGTGCGAAACTGATTCTAGGTACAGCAACGTAAGCTCCACACGTCCGTCGTTCACTGAAGCTGAGATTGCTTCATTTTAGCTCAACAACTGGATTAATTTATTATAGTTTTGTGGGGCTCGCATCCTCGCTCTAGCAGGTGTGAGGTGTGTGTGTGTGTGTGTGTGTGTGTGTGTGTGTGTGTGTGTGTGTGTGTGTGTGGGGGGGTTCACTTGGGATGCAATTAAAATATCCACAGAGAGAGAGAGAGTGCAGTAGCCCTCATAGAAAGAAGACCTTGCAACACACCCTCTGAAACAGAGACAAGTGCTGGGGAGGTTCAATATCGTCCTCCTGAACTGTTGGTTTATACAAAGTCAAGATTATTTATTGGTTGCATCCTCACAGAGACCTGAGAGAGAGAGAGAGAGGTGTATGGTGATGAGTCTTGACTGTAGAAAACTTGGACAAGGAGGAAGGGTGGGAGTTGATGATGGGGGTGGGGATTGAGGAGGGGGTTGTGGGGGTTCATGATGGGGTGGGGATTCATGAAGGTCTGTGGGGTTGATGAGGGGCTGTGGGGGTTGATGAGCGGGTGAGGGGAGATTGATGAAAGGGCTGTGGGGGTTAGTTGAAGGGGGCTGTGGGGGTTGATGGAGGGCTGGGGGTTGATAAGGGGCTGTGGAGGTTGATGGGGGGCTGTGGAGGTTGATGGGCAGGTGATGGGAGATTGATGAAGGGCATGGAGGTTGATGAGCGGGTGATGGGAGATTGATGAAGGGCTGTGGAGGTTATTGAGGGGGCTGTGGGGTTGATGGGGGGCTGTGGGTTGATGGGCGGGTGATGGGAGATTGATGAAGGGCTGTGGAGGTTGATGGCAGGTGGAGATTGATGAAGGGCTGTGGAGTTGATGAGCAGGTGATGGGAGATTGATGAAGGCTGTAGGTTGATGGGCAGGTGATGGGAGATTAAGTGAAGGCTGTGGAGGTTGATAGGCGGGTGAGATTGATGAAGGGCTGTGGAGGTTGATAGGCGGGTGAGGGGAGTTGATGAGGGCTGTGGAGGTTGATGGGCAGGTGAGGGAGATTGATTGAAGGGCTGTGGGGGTTGATGAGCGGTGAGGCAGATTGATGATGGGGCTCTAGGGGTTGATGACGGGCTGTGGGCGTTGATGAAGGCTGGGGTTGATGGCGGGTGAAGGAGATTGATGAAGGGCTGTGGGAGGCGGTTGGGTGTTGAGATGAAAGTTTTAAAAGAAAATATAGTTGGATTTCATTATCATTCTGTGTATAGGAGATGTTATCAGTGTGTCCACAATGTATGGACCCTAACTAACCAAGCTACCTCCTCACCTCCTCACCCTCCTCACCTCACCACCTCACACCACCTCTCACCACCCTAACCTAACCTAACCCAACCCAAGCTACCTCACCTCCACCACACCTCACCTCACCTCACCTAACCCAACCAACCACCTCACCTCACCACCCACACCCTCCCACCCACACCCACCTCACCTACCACCACCCACCTCCCCCCTCCCCTCACCTCCCCACCACCTCCACCTCCCCCTCCCACCTCACCTCCACCCCTCACCTCCACCTCACCCCACCATCTCACCTCACCTCCTCCCCTCCCCCACCTCCCACCTCCCCTCCCACCTCCCTCCCTCATCTCACCCCTCCACCTCACTAGGAAAAGAATCTTGAAAAAGTTTTCAAGTACAACAACAACAACTTCAGACCCACCAATTTTAAAAGATCAAAGTCAGAGTTTTTTTGTGAGGGAGGTTGTGATTTGAGAGATTGTGATTTGTGGAGTTGTGAGTTGAGGAGGTGTATTTGTGGGTTGTGAGTTGAGAGAGATTTGTGATTTATTGAGTTGTGGTTGAGGAGAGTTGTGATTTGTGAGGTTGTGAGTTGAGGAGAGTTGTGATTTGTGGGTTGTGAGTTGAGGAGAGTTGTGCATGGTTGTGTGTGGGTTGGGGAGGCTGTGATTCTTGGGTTGTGAGTTGGGGAGAGTTGTGATTTGTGGGTTGAGTTGAGGAGAGTTGTGATTTGTGGGGTTGTGAGTTGAGGAGGTTGCTGGTTGTGGAGTTGTGAGTTGGGAGGTTTGTGATTTGTGGGTTGTGGTTGGGGAGATTGTGATTTGTGGGTTGAGGAGGTAGAGTTCTGTGGAATAGTGGTCAGGTATGTAGAGGTCTGCTGTGGAGCGAATGTAACAACAAACATATGAGTCCTAGAGGCGGTGTGTATGTATGTATGTATGATGTATGAACATGAATGTATGTATGTATGTATGTATGTATATATAATGTGTGTGTGTGTGTACAACAACACCACCTACACAACATTACCCTTCACAGATGTCAGATTATATATAAAACAATGAAATATAATTCAACTCAGAGTAAGAGCAGTTGAAGAGAGAGAGATAGAGGGTGGGTGGGATGGGATGGAGCCGTGACGTTAAGTAGACTGTAGTGGCGGAAAGTAACGTTAAGTGGAGCTCAGCATCAGAAGCTTTTGGGTTGATAAAAGCGTCTCTAGCATGTGTGTTCTGCCATGAAATATATTTCCTTCTGTTGGTGTTGGAGAAGGTTGGCAGCAGAACAGGCAATAGAGGCGATACAGGTATAGATACAGGTACAGGTACAAATTGCAGGTAGTGGTATAGATACAGGTGGATATAGAGGTACAATTACAGGTATGGAATATAGGTACAGGTATATGGAGTACAGTATGGGTTGCAGGTACAGGTGCATAGATGCAGGTGCAGGTATGGGTGCAGGTGCAGGTGTGGGTGCAGGTGTGGGTGTGGATGCAGGTATGGGTGTGGATGCAGGTGCAGGTGTGGATGCAGGTTGGGTGCAGGTGCAGATGGTGTGGGCAGGTGTGGGTATGGGTGGGTTACAGGTGCAGGGTGTGGGTATGGATGGGTGGGTGTGGATGCAGGTGTGGGTGTGGATGCAGGGTAGGGTGTATAGATGCAGGTGCAGGTGCAGGTGTGGATATAGATGCAGGTGTGGGTGTATGGATGCAGGTGCAGGTGTGGATGCAGGTGCAGGTGTGGGTGCAGAGTGCAGGTGTGGGTGCAGGTGCAGGGTGTGGGTGAGGTGTGGGTGTGGATGCAGGGTGTGGGTGTGGATGCAGGTCAGGTGTGGATACAGGTGCAGGTATAGGTGCAGGTGCAGGTGTAGGTGCAGGTATGGGTGTAGGTGCAGGTGCAGGTGTAGATGCGGGTGCAGTGTGGGTGCAGGTGGGTATGGGTGGGTATGGGTGCAGATTATGGGTGTGGGGTGCAGGTGCAGGTGTAGATGCAGGTGCAGGACAGGTGTGGGTGCAGGTGTGGGTGTGGGTGTGGGTGTAGATGCAGGTGCAGGGTATGGATGCAGGTGGTGTAGATGCAGGTGTGGGTGTAAATGCAGGTACAGGTATGGGTGGGTATGGGTGCAGGTATGGGTGCAGATGCAGGGTGCAGGTGGATGGTGCAGGTGTAAATGCAGGTGCAGATTTGGATGGGTACAGGGTGCAGGTGTGGTGCAGGTGCAGGTGTAGATGCAGATGCATTATGAAATGCAGGTACAGGTATAGATGCACGGGCACAGGTATAAATACAGGTGCAGGTGTAGGGTCAGGTGTAGATGCAGGTGCAGGTGTAAAGTACAGGTACAGGTATAGATGCAGGTACAGGTATGGGTGCAGGTATGGGTGCAAAGATTATGGGTACAGGTATGGATGCAGGTGGGTATAGATGCAGGTGCAGGTATGAATACAGGTACAGGTGTAGATGCAGGTGCAGGTGCAGGTGCGTTGCAGGTGCAGGTGTGGGTGCAGGTGTAGATGCAGGTGCAGGTATGGATGGGTGCAGATCAGATCAGGTATGGGTGCAGGTATGGATGGTCAGGTGTGAATGGGTGCAGATGCAGAAATGCAGGTGCAGGTGCAGATGCAGGTGCAGATGGATATGGGTGTGGGTGCAGGTGGGTCTGGTGCAGGCATGTAGATGCAGGTGCAGGGCATGATGCAGGTGGGGGTATGGATGTGGATGTGAGGTGCAGGTATAGATACAGTGCTGGAGTATGGATACGGGTACAGATGCAGGTATAGGTACAGGTATGGATGCAGGTGCAGGTGTGGATGCAGGTACAGGTTGTAAATGCAGGTACAGGTGCAGATGCAGGTGCAGGTACAGATGCAGGTATGGGTGCAGGTACAGGTACAGGTATAGATGCAGGTGCAGGTGTAAATGCAGGTGCAAGGTGCAGATGCAGAGTGCAGGTGCAGGTGCAGGTGTGGATGCAGGTGCAGGTGTGGATATATGGGTGCAGGTGTAGATACACAGGGTACAGAAGTATGGTATGGGTGCAGGGTGTAGATGCAGGTGCAGGTATAAATTCAGGTCCAGGTGTGGATGCAGGTGCAGGTGCAGATGCAGGTGCAGGTGTGGATACGGGTATGGGTGCAGGTATAGATGCAGGTACAGGTGTAGATGCAGGTACAGGTGTTATTTGAGTTGGGGATTTAGAATATAGTTACGCTACCCCAGATCCCAACAGGTAACAACAATAAAAAAACAAAGACAATCGGACCTAAAGGTAGACAAAGGATGCGAGTTTCGTTGTATATAATAGAGTACATAAATCCATAACAAAATATTCAGCTTATAAATTACATATAAACAACCTAAACATTAACAGTATATACATATTAATAAACATAAAACAATCTCAGAAGCAAGTGGACGTGGGGAGTTAATACAGGATAATGAGTACTTAAGTGAGGAGCTGAGATGGCTGACGAGTAAGGCTGAGTATTGTAGAGACGGTAGGTAGTCACTGCACTAGGTTTAGAGGATAGATGATCCTGTGGTCACTTCCAGACCAGTGCTCTCCTCAATTCAAATTGACAAAGAAGACTGAGGAGGTGACGCAACAACCAGGATGGGAGAAGGGAAACCTCAGGTGGTAACTAAGACGAGTCATACTCGTGTCTCGTCCCTAGATGGCGTTGCTCGTGGTGCTAGGTGGGTAGATCAGGACAATAGATGGCGTGCTTCGTAGTGCTGGGTGGAGGTTCGTAACAGTATAAATACAGGTACAGGTACAGATACAGAACTGAGTGCAGGTACAGGTGAATACAGAACAGTTATAGATATAGGTACATGTATAAATACAGGTACAAGTATAGACAGGTACAGGTATAGATACAGGAATTTTAATACAAATTAAGTGCAGATATGGATACAGGTGCAGGTATAGATACAGGTACAGGTATGAGTACAGGCTATAGATACAGGTACAGGTATAGATACAGGTACAGGTATAATGCAGGTACAGGTACAGATAGGTACAGGTATAGATACAGGTATAGATACAAGGTATAGGTACAGGTACAGGTATAGATACAGGTACAGGTATAGATGCAGGTACAGGTGAGTACAGGTATAGATACAGTATAGGTGCAGATATAGATACCAGGTACAGGTATAGATACAGGTACAGGTACAGGTATAAATACAGGTATAAAGTATAGATGGTACACGTATAGATACAGGTACAGATGGTAGGTACAGGTATAGGTACAGGTATAGATGCAGGTACAGGTACAGGTACAGGTACAGGTATGGATACAGTGCAGGTATCATAAATATGGAGATACAGGTACAGTTATAGATACAGGTGCAGAAGTAGATACAGGTACAGGTGTAGATACAGGTACAGGTATAGATACAGGTACAGGTATAGGTACAGGTATAGGTATAGATACAGGTGCAGGTATAGATACAGGTACAGGTATAGATACAGGTACAGGTATAGATACAGGTACAGATATAAGGTACAGGTATAGGTACAGATACAGGTATGAATACAGGTGGGGTATGAATACAGGTAGGTATAGGTACAGGTATAGATACAGGAGGTACAGAACATAGATACAGGTACAGGTATGGAATATAGGTATAGGTACGGAATTATGGGTATATAGATACAGGTACAGGTATAGATACAGGTACAGGTATAGATACAGGTATAGGTACAGGTATAAGTATAGATACAGATACAGGTATAGATACAGGTACAGGTATAGATACAGGTATAGGTATAGATACAGGTACAGGTATAGATACAGGTACAGGTATAGAACGGGTATAGGTACAGGTATAGGTACAGGTACAGGTATAGGTACAGGTACAGGTAAGAGATCTTTCGCACACAAGTTCATATCACACACTCATAGCATACACACACAACCACATCATAATACACACACAACCATACACATACATACATAACCATACATACATAACCATACCATACACACACAACCATACACACACAACCACATCATAATACACACACAACCACACCATACACAAACACACATAGCAGTCATACACATTTATACACATTTGTTGAGGATAAATTGCATTCCTAATCACCTTAATTACAAATCAGAAAATAATTACTCTAAATATATCGCCCATTAATTGTCCCTAATTGTATAGCTCATAAATCGCTCTTAATGTATCGTTAATTGACAACTAGGTATATCGACAATAATAAATGGCTAGTTATAACGCTAATTAATCGTTCGGTATATCGCTAGTTATATCGCTAATTAATCGCTAAGTATATCGCCAATAAGTCAAAATATATCACTAAGTATATCGCTAATAAATCGTTAGGTATATTGCTAATTAATCGTTCGGTATATCGCTAGTTATATCGCTAATTAATCGTTAGTTAAATCGCTAATTAATCGCTAGTTAAATCGCTAATTAATCACTAGTTATATCGCTAATTAATCGCTAGTTAAATCGCTAATTAATCGCTAGTTAAATCGCGAATTAATCGCTAAGTATTTCTCTAATAAATAGTGAAATATATCGCCAAGAAACCAATTATTATTTACCCAATAAATCGCCCTTAATATATCGCCAATTAATCGCTAAACATTAATTGCTGTTAGGTCGTTATATACCTGTCCGTAAATCGCCATTAACTCCATAAATTGCTCGAACTAAATGGTTAATCGCCACCTTTTCCGTAATACGCTAGCTATAAATCGCTGGCAAATCGCCGATAAATCTCCAATAAATCCTTAATAAATCTCCAATAAATCCTTAATAAATCTCCAATAAATCCTTAATAAATCTCCAATAAATCATAATAAATCTCCAATAAACCACCAGTAAATAATCGGAGATAGACCTTCAATGAATATTCAATAAATCCTCAATGAATCGCCAACAAGTCGCCAATAAATCACGGAGATAAATCACCCAGGAAGGTGAGGTCTGGTTATTAATGGCAAGGTTTAGTGGGTGTATATTGCTATCTGTCACTGAGGATTATCCACCTTAGTGCGTATTATATCACTGTCTGTCTGTCTGTCTGTCTGTCTGTCTTTCTATTTTTCTCTCTCTGCTTTTTATTCCTGTCTCCTCCAGGTGGTGGTAGTAGTTGGTGTGGCGGTAGAACGCGTAGTAGACCTGTGGTGTAATGGTCAACATGCTCGCCTCGCAAGCGAGGGGACCCGGGTTCGATCCCCGGGCAGGGTGAAACTATGGGTAAGTTTCTTTACGTCAATTGCCTCTGTCTACCCAGCAGTAATTGGGGACCTGGATGTTAATCGATTTGCGGATCGTATTCCGGGTTAATGGTTAGCCAGTGCAGTTGGTGAGTTGTCCGGTCTTCCCGGACTATTCCCTTGACACTGGGTCATGCAGCTCGTTAACTCAGGGTGGTTGTTGTGTTGGCGACAGCTTCTACACCTTAAACACTGGGTCATGCAGCTCGTTAACTCAGGATGTGGTTGTTGTGTTGGCGACAGCTTCTACACCTTAAACACTGGGCTATGCGCTCGTTAACTCAGGGTGGTTGTTGTGTTGACAGCTTCTACACCTTAAACACTGGGTCATGCAGCTCGTTAACTCAGGGTGTGGTTGTTGTGTTGGCGACAGCTTCTACACCTTAAAACACTGGGTCATGCAGTCGTTAACTCAGGGTGTGGTTGTTGTGTTGGCGACAGCTTCTACACCTAAACACTGGGTCATGCAGCTCGTTAACCCAGGGTGTGGTTGTTGTGTTGGCGACAGCTTTACACCTAAACACTGGGTCATGCAGCTCGTTAACTCAGGGTGTGTTGTTGTGTTGGCGACAGCTTCTACACCTTAAACACTGGGTCATGCAGCTCGTTAACTCAGTGTGGTTGTTGTGTTGTGACAGCTTCTACACCTAAACACTGGGTCATGCAGCTCGTTAACTCAGGGTGTGGTTGTTGTGTTGGCGACAGCTTCTACACCTTAAACACTGGGTCATGCAGCTCGTTAACTCAGGGTGTGGTTGTTGTGTTGGCGACAGCTCTACACTAAACACTGGGTCATGCAGCTCGTTAACTCAGGGTGTGGTTGTTGTGTTGGCGACAGCTTCCACCTTAAACACTGGGTCATGCAGCTCGTTAACTCAGGTTGTTGTTGTGTGGCGACAGCTTCACCTAAACACTGGGTCATGCAGCTCGTTAACTCAGGATGTGGTTGTTGTGTTGGCGACAGCTTCTACACCTTAAACACTGGGTCATGCAGCTCGTTAACTCAGGTGTGGTTGTTGTGTTGGCGAAGCTTCTACACCTTAAACACTGGGTCATGCAGCCTGTTAACTCAGGGTGTGGTTGTTGTGTTGGCACACAGCTTCACACCTAAACACTGGGTCATGCAGCTCGTTAACTCAGGGTGTGGTTGTTGTGTTGGCGACAGCTTCTCACCTTAAACAAATTCACGCCTAGGTGGCCTTGGGCCGGCCATCCTGTACAGAGGGCAAACCATTATTATATAGTTAGGAATGGTGGTGGTAGTCAGTGGTGGTGGTGTCGTGGTGGTGGTGGTAGTCGTGGTGGTGGTGGTAGTCGTGGTGGTGGTGGATAGTCATGGTGGTGGTGGTAGTCGTGGTGGTGGTGATAGTCGTGGTGGTGGTGGTAGTCGTGGTGGTGGGTAGTCGTGGTGGTGATGATAGTCGTGGTGGTGGTGATAGTCGGTGGTGATAGTCATGGTGGTGGTGGTAGTCGTGGTGGTGATAGTCGTGGTGGTGGTGGTAGTCGTGGTGGTGGTAGAGTGGGTGGTGGTAGTCGTGGTGGTGGTGATAGTCGTGGTGGTGGTGATAGTCGTGGTGGTGATAGTCGGTGGTGGTGGTGTCGTGGTGGTGGTGGTAGTCGTTGTGGTGGTAGTGATCGTGGTGGTGGTGGTGGTCGGTGTGGTGGTGGTGGTAGTTTATTGGTAGTCGGTGGTGGTGGTCGTGGTGGTGGTGGTAGTCGTGGTGGTGGTGGTAGTCTGGTGGTGGTAGTGGTGGTGGTGGTCGTTGTGGTAGTCGGTGGTGGTGGTCGGTGGTGGTCGTGGTAGTCTGGTGGTGGTGGTCGCGGTAGTCGTGGTGGTGGTCGGTGGTCGTGGTAGTCGGTGGTGGTGATAGTCGTGTTAGTCGTGGTGGTGGTGGTGGTGGTGGTCGTGGTGGTGGTGGTGGTGGTGGTGGTGGTGGTCGTGGTAGTCGTGGTGGTGGTGGTCGTGGTGGTGGTGGTCGTGGTGGTCGTGGTCGTGGTGGTGGTGGTCGTAGTCGTGGTGGTGGTGGTGGTGGCCGTGGTGGTGGTGGTGGTGGTGGTGGTGGTCGGTGGTCGTGGTAGTCGTGGTGGTGGTGGTCGTGGTAGTCGTGGTGGTGGTGGTCGTGGTGGTCGTGGTCGTGGTGGTGGTGGTCGTGGTAGTCGGGTGGTGGTGGTGGTGGTCGTGGTGGTGGTAGACGTGGTGGTAGTGGTAGTCGTGGTGGTGGTGATAGTCGTGGTAGTCGTGGTGGTGGTGATAGTCGTGGTAGTCGTGGTGGGACACAGTAAGAAATGTGTTGTGACTTTACGTGAATTAACACTAGGTTCCTTGAATAATTTAGTGTGTGTGTGTGTGCGTGTGTATGTGTGCGTGTGTGTGTGTGTGTGGTGGTGCGTGTGGTGTGTGTGTGTGTGTGTACATATATTTCTCATAGTGACCAGTATCATTATCTATATTTGAACAAAGTGATGGTCCTCAAAGCTCATCATCATCATCATCATCATCATCATCATCATCATCATCTCACACACACACCACCACCACCACTCCACCTAATTACCACCACCATCAACCCCATCACCCCACCATCACCACACATCACACACATCACCCACCACACACCACACCCCACCCCACACCACCACACACACACATCACCACCCCACCACACCTCACCACACATCACCACACACCATCACACACCACACATCACACACATCTCCCACCCACCTCACCACACATCACCACACACCATCACCCCAGCATCACCTCAACCATCACCACACCACCACCACACCATCACACACATCACCACCACACACCTACATATCACCACCACACATCACCACCACACATCACCACATATCACCACCACACATCACCACCACACATCACCACACATCACCACCACACATCACCACACATCACCACACATCACCATCACACATCACCACACACCACCACCTCCTTGTGTGTTAGTGAGGTACAATACACCGTCTCTCTCTCACACAGCAGGTCATAAGTTCTCCTGAAAGCCTCCTTAGTTCTCTGTCTCTCTCTGTCTCTCTCTGTCTCTCTGCCAACACCCACCTGTTTTTTGTTCTTTCCGTCTCACTGTCTCCTTCTCTGTCTGTTTGTCTTACTTTTATCTAATCAGGTTACGTATTACCTGTGTGTGTGTGTGTGTGTGTGTGTAATAATAATAATAATAATAATAATAATTAACGGTTTATTGAAAGAGCTACAGCCAGAAGGCTGAAAATATACAGTTACATATTTGGGGAATGGGTTACGAATTACAAATAATATACAAGTGACATAAGTGACACAAATAAGACATATAGTAACTTAGATGGGGATCAGCTCAAACTACAGTTCATTTCAACATAGTGACAGTGTAGGGCAGTTTACTGGGAGTGAATACACTGATTTATTACATGTTATTGATAATTTTTACAAATGGTTGACTGGGCTGTTCTTATAGCGATCAGTTCGTGCACGTATGGGCTGGATGCGGTTGTGGTGTCGAACAGCAATTTTGACAGGGATCTCAGGTGGTAGTAGGGCCGGTGTCGGGGATGGTGTAGAAGCTTTCTACCAAATTTGCAGATGAGGCCGTGGTGATGGTCAGTGAGAGTCGAAAGGGTCAGTGGAGCGCTTCTTGATATGTGGAGTAGGAAGGGAGAGAATAATCTTGCATGCCCTTTTGCACTTTTTCTAGGTGTTTACGTTGTGTGGCATTTAGGAGGAAGACCAGGTGGGGGAGGCATAGGTGAGCTTGGGAAGTATGAATGTTGTGTATACACTGAGGAGCCTGTGTGTGGGAACCTGAGGGACTTGAGTCGGCGGAGGAGGTGGAGACGGAAACTGGAGGATTTGACAACTTCACGACGTGTGGTTTCCAATTTAGTTTGTTGTCTATGGTGACGCCGAGGAGCTTGTGGAATCTACAACCTGGAGTGTGTTCGGACCTAGGGTAATGGAAGGAGGTGGGACAATGTCGGAGGAGAGGTTGATGTGCATAACCATGGTCTTGGTATGGTTGATTGACATGGTTGTTGTGGCCCAGTTTGGAGACTGGTCACAAATCCTGAAGGGCGGTATAGTTGGGAGCAGAATTATACGCTGATCCCAATGGTGAGTCGTCGACATATTTCCAGCGAGCAGGGTTTCTCTTAGGGCATCATTGATGAGCATAAGGAAAGAGTGGTCCCATCTTGGTGCCTTATGCCACAGGTGAGTGACTGAAAGTGGAGACAGCCTCGGAAGGTACATGTGTGTGTGTGTGTGTGTGTGTGTGGTGTGTGTGTGTGTGTGTGTGTGTGTGTGTGTGTGAAATTGTTTACTTCAGCCTCGTCTCCCATCATTCATCGTTTTTTTCTTTCTCCAAATTTTCTCTCCTTCCTCTCTCTCCTCACTTCTCCCCACCTCAACCCTCCCACCCTCACCCCTCCCACCTCACCCTCCCCCACCTCATCCTCCCCCACTTCACCTCTCACCACCCCACCCTCCCCACCACCTCCTCCCCACCTCACCTCTCACCCCACCTCCCCACCTCACTTCTCCCACCACCCTCTCACCCCACCTCCCCACTCCTCCTCCCACCACCCCTCTCTCACCCAACCTCCCACCTCACTTCTCCCACCTCAACCTCCCCCACCACCTCCCACCCCACCCTCCCCACCTCCTCCTCCCCACCTCACCCCTCTCTCCCCACCCCCCACCACTTCTCCCCACCCCTCCCCTTCTCACCCCCCCCCTCCCACCTCCTCCTCCCCCACCTCTCCCCCAACCCCCCCCCCCACCACTCCTCCACTGCACTCGTGTTACTAATGCAGTTATGCTTTAAAAAAAAAAGAGAGAGAGAGAGATGCTACGTCTCCCATTGTGATAAACTGGTGAGAGATAATACAATGCTCTCTACTGTGGTGAAGGCCGGGAGGGTGAGAGATACAGTACAACTATCTCTCATCTAAAGAAGAGACATGTGAGAGAACTTTCCTCATCTCTAGGTGTGAGAGAGAGAGAAGCGAGAGACACTGTGTACTGTCTTCTCTCCCTGGACTGTGTGTGTTAGTATCAGGTATCAGTGGGGAGTGGTGTGTGCGTGTGTGTGTGTGTGTGTGTGTGTGTGTGTGTGTGTGTGTGTGTGTGTGTGTGTGTGTGTGTGTGTGTATGTATGTGTGCGCGTGTGTGTGCGTGTGTGTGTGTGTGTGTGTGTGTGTGTGTGTGTGTGTGTGTGTGTGTGTGTGTGTGTGTGTGTGTATGTGTGTGTGTGTGTGTGTGTGTGTGTGTGTGTGTGTGTGTAATAATAATAATAATAATTAACGGTTTATTGCAAGACCTTACGAAAATATACAGTTACATAATTGGGGGAATGGGTTTGATTTACAAATAATATACAAATAACATAAGTGATACAAATAAGATATATAATAACTAGATGGGGAAAAGCTCAAACCACAGTTCATTTCAACATAGTGACAGTGCAAGGAGTAGTGTTTACTGGGAGGAATACACTGGTTTATTACAAGTTATTAATAATTTTTACAATGGTTGGGACTGCTGTTCTATAGCAACTGTGTTCGTGCACGTATGGGCTGATGCGGTTGTGGTGTCAAACAGCAATTCTCCGGCTAGTAGGGGGATCTCAGGGCAGAAGGAGCGGTGTTTGAGGATGGTGCAGAAGCTACCAAATTTGCAGATGAGGCCGGTGATGGTCAGTGAGAGTCGAAAGGGTCAGTGTGATGAGCGCTTGGATATGTGAGTAGGAAGGGAGAGAATAATCTTGCATGCCCTCTTTTTGCACTTCTTCTTCTTTTTTTCTAGGTGTTTACGTTGTGTGGCATTTAGGAGGAAGACCAGGTAGGGAGTGCATAGGTGAGCTTGGGAAGTATGAATGTTGAGAACACCACTAGCTCGGGTGCAGGAACTCCGAGGGACTTGAAGTCGGCGGAGGAGGTGGAGACGGAAACTGGAGGATTTGACAACTTCACTGACGTGTTGTTTCCAATTTAGTTTGTTGTCTACAGACGCCGAAGAGCTGGAGGAATCTACAACCTGAGTGTTAGGGGCTTCAAAGTAATGGAAGGAGGGACAATGTCGGAGGAGAGGCTGATGTGCATAACCATGGTCTTGGTATGGTTGATGGTGATGTGGTTGTTGGTGGCCCAGTTTTTGGAGATCTGTTCAATAACCTGAAGGGCGGTATAGTCAGGAGCAGAATTGTTGACGCTGATCCCAATGGTGGAGTCGTCGACATATTTCCAGCGAGCAGGGGTTTCTCTTAGGGCATCATTGATAAGCATAAGGAAGCAGAGTGGTCCCATCTTGGTGCCCTGGGGGACGCCACAGGTGAGTGACTGAAAGGTGGAGACAGCCCCTCGGAAGCGTACAGCTTGGCGTCGGTCACTGAGGAAGTCTGTAAGCCATGGTATAAGACTTCTCCGAAGCCCGAGGTCAATAGCTATATTGATGATTATATTGTGGTCGACTAGGTCGAATGCTTTAGTGAAATCAATGAAGGCGACAGCGACAGACGTTTTTCGTTTCTCAAGATGGCGGTATATGTAATCGAGAAAGCTGACAAGACAGTGAGTGGTGGAGGAAGTTTTCATATTGCCAAATTGCTGAGGGTCTACGACTCCTGCAATATCAGCATAAGCCCAGTCGAACACAAAACTTTCACAGATTAGGCTGGGTATTGGGGTGATTGCAATAGGTCGTAGCTGATTTAAGGATTGTGGGCTGGTTGACTTGGGCACTGGTGATACATACGAGGTCTTCCAGTCAGCTGGGCATCTGGCTTGACTGAGAGAAGCATTGATGGTGGAGCATAGGGGTTTAGCAAGCTCCGGGGAGAACTCCTTGAAGAGTTTCATTGGTAAGTCAATGGGGGTGGTAGAGCGTTTTAATTTTAGTTTGTCCAGACGTTTTGCTACTTCAAATTCTTCTACTAAGTCAGTGGGAAGGGGGGCTGGTAGGTAAGCAGGGAGAGTGGTTGTGTCAAGCCGGGGGAGCGTCTGACATATAGTAGCGAAATGGTTATTTGATTGCTCAGCTGCGTCAACATTAGTGAGATGGCTAAGGAAGGGGAGGGGGTGTGTCTTATTGTTTAGTCCACAGAGTTCTTTAAGCTTACCATACCATTGACTGATGTTGGTCTGCTGCAGGTGTTGTAATTTGGTTGGGTAGTGGGACTTCTTTGCAGTGCGTATTTCGCGGATGACTCGGTTGCGAAGGGACCTGTAGCAGATGTGGTCATTGAGATGAAAGGCTCTCTCTCTCTGTTGCATAAGTCTTTTGATCCGAGGTGTGATCCAGGGCAAGTCAGCTGGGTGAGATCTGACGGACTTCTCGAGGAAGAAGTGGTGGTGAGCTTCCGTGGTGGTGTTAATATAATTTTTCCATTTGGTTTCCACGTCATCCACGCTAAGTACTTCAGTCCAGGGATGGTGAACTATCCACTGCCCGAAGAGGCGCACTGCAGAGTCAGTAATCGAACTGTAGGTCTTGATGTAGGGTCTCTGTACTTTTAGTGGGAGTGGCAGCTGGGGACCAGAGCACTGATAAGTGTGTGCTACACCCAATAGGAGGCATTGGTTGAGGTGGTTGGTACTGGTCTGCTAAGTCAGTTAAGATAAGGTCAAGGGTATTTTGACCGTGTGTGGGGAAGTTCACAACTTGTGATAGTGACAGCTGGTCCTGGATATCAGTGGTGTCAATTTCATTATAATCCCCACATAATACTAATTTGGCACATGGGTACCTAACTCTGAGGTGGTCTGAGGTGGTAATGAGATGATTGATAAGAGTGTCTCTGGTGGGTGAGCGAGGCGGATGGTATGCCACACAAATTATGATGGAAGCAGTGTGGCACGGGTGGGCCCGTGGCACAGCACGTACCCATAATGCTTCCACATCTGCTGGGACTTGAACATCCAGGCGTGGCGGGCGTAGGTCATCTTGACAGAAGAGGGCAACACCCCTCCGCGTCTATGTGAACGAAGGTGATGAAAGAGTTGATATCCCTCAATATGACACGTTTCAGGCACAATTTGCCAAGCCTCACATATGGCAACGATGCAAGCGGCGGCTGACCTGACTGTGGTTGCCAGCTCGTCAAACTTGTTAGCTAGGGAAATGACGTTGGATAGCAGTATAGACGGGAGATCATACCATATCCGTGGAACTTCAGTGTAATGGTACGGTCTGTCAAGGGTGGGTTTCTCCGGTTTGCTAGTGGAGGTTATTAGTCTTAATGGCCCTGTTCATGCTACGCTCGTGAATATGCGTTCAGTGACTCGAGTCGCCATGATAATACTGCCATCAGGATAATCAGGATAACCGTTCCCACGCTTTAGATGTGTGTGTGTGTGTGTGTGTGTGTGTGTGTGTGTGTGTGTGTGTGTGTGTGTGTGTGTGTGTGTGTGTGTGCAATAGAAGGACAAACTTACTTGTAATTGCCTTCACCTGACACCTGGAGGAGGGGGTGGGTGGGTTACCAAGACGTAAATATAAGTGCTCTTTATTCTCTACTAGCATTATAGGAGTTCCAATCTTGAGAGTGAGCTGGTGAGGAGGCATTCCAGCGGGCTCCAAAGAATTAAGGAATTCTGGGTGCTGGACTGCTTGGTCCTGGTCGATTACTGTATCAACAGATTTGAATGAGGTCACTGCCTGGAAGCTGTCCGAGTGAGTCATGTTGATTTCAGCCACTGTTTCATTCTTTGGTGCAGAATTGCTCGTTCACAGCCACTTGTGACCTTAGTAGTGGCGGATAATGTTTGGGTAGACCATGTTAGTGGCTCAGTTGAACTTTAACATTTCATCCTTTTCAACCTCTGTGTGGTTTAACTGGTCAGGTCGGGTTGGGTGTGTCGGATCGGGTTGGTTGGGGTTTTTAGATCATGACACTTGCTATCATACTTTGGTGCGGGCGGCTCATTCGCTTGCCACGGTAGGACGCCACCCTCTGGGAGGCTCCACATTGTCTCACTGTTCAGTCCCCAAAACTTCTTCTTCCATCAATAGTTCATTAACGGTGTATGTAAGTTCCACCATGTTTTTCCACAACGGTACAGCAAAATTATATTTTTTTAGCTTTAAACTGTTATTATTTATTGTCTAATCATCACTACATATAACACCACCCATCATCACTACATAACATCATCCATCATCACTAAATATAACCTCATTCATCATCACTATATAACACCACCCATCATCATCACTACATATAACACCATCCATCATCACTACATATAACAACATCCATCATCACTACATATAACAACATCCATCATCACTACATATAACAACATCCATCATCACTACATATAACACCATCCATCATCACTTCATATAACATCATCCATCATCACTAAATATAATAAATCCATCATCACTACATATAACAACATCCATCATCTACATATAACATCATCCATCATCACTACATATAACAACATCCATCATCACTACATATAACAACATCCATCATCACTACATATAACATCATCCATCATCACTACATATAACAACATCCATCATCACTACATATAACACCATCCATCATCACTACATATAACACCATCCATCATCACTACATATAACACCACCCATCATCACTACATATAACATCATCCATCATCTAATATAACCTCATCCATCATCACCATATAACGCCACCATCATCATCACTATATAACACCATCCATCATCACTACATATAACACCATCCATCATCACACATATAACACCATCCATCATCACTACATATAACACCATCCATCATCACTACATATAACACCATCCATCATCACCATATAACACCATCCATCATCACTACATATAACACCACCATCATCACCATATAACACCATCCATCTACATATAACAACATCCATCATCACTACATATAACAACATCCATCATCTACTACATATAACAACATCCATCATCACTACATATATATATCCATCACTCACTACATAACACCATCCATCATCACTACATATAACACCATCCATCATCACTACATATAACACCATCCATCATCACTACATATAACAACACCCATCATCACTACATATAACATCATCCATCATCACTAAATAACCTCATCCATCATCACTACATATATACCACCCATCATCATCACTACATATATATCATCATCACTACATATAACACCATCCATCATCACTACATATAACACCATCCATCATCACTACATATAACACCACCCATCATCTACATATAACATCATCCATCATCACTAAATATAACTCATCCATCATCACTACATATAACACCATCCATCATCATCACATATCACCATCCATCATCACTACATATAACACCATCCATCATCTACATATAACACCATCCATCATCACTACATAACACCATCCATCATCACTACATATAACACCATCCATCATCTATATAACACCATCCATCATCACTACATATAACACCACCATCATCACTTTATAACATCATCCATCATCACTACATATAACACCATCTATCATCACTACAGATTTTTGGTTCTATATATATTGATAGGACCTTTAATGTCGTTTTATTTTGTATGTAATATATTTTCACCATTTCATCACCACTGTTTTACTGTTTACTCATCATTATTTCACCATTAAATCATCACACCAGAATGTGGTGTCTTTTGTAGCACCATTATCACCACTTCACCATCTCCCACAGGCTTCAACACCATCATCATCATCATTCTCTTATTTTATGGTAGTTCACTTGATGGTGAACCTTTACTCACTCACTCACTCACTCACTCACTCACTCACTCACTCACTCACCACCCTAACTCTTCACTCACTCACTCACTCACTCCTCACCACCCTAACTCTTCACTCACTCACTCACTCCTCACCACCCCTAACTCTTCACTCACTCACTCCTCCTCAATCACCGCCCTCTGGTGTGCCCTCAGACGTGTACTGGCAGCGTGAGGGCAGGGAAAGGTTGGTCACTTCCTGTGGGTGGGGAGCGACTCGTGGGCGCCAAGATCCCCGTGTCAGGAGGAGGCCGCCCTCAGTGCCATCACCATCCTGCCCCCAGAGGACCTCCTGCAAGGTGGAGTCCGACGCTCATACTAGTAGTCCTTTAAGAGTCCTTTGGTAGTTGCGGACTCTGTTGTCCTTTAAGTGTCCCATGATCCTGTTGTCCTTTAGAAGTCCCATGGTCCTGTGGTCCTTTAGAGAGTCCTGTGGTCCTGTGGTCCTTTAAGAGTCCTGTGGTCCTGTGGTCCTTTAGAAAGTCCTGTGGTCCTGTGGTCTTTAGAAGTCCCATGGTCATGGTCCTGTGGTCCTTTAGAGAGTCCTGTGGTCCTTTAGAGTCCTATGGTCTGTGGTCCTTAGAAGTCCTGTGGTCCTAGAGTCTATGGTCCTTTGAGAGTCCTGTGGTCCATTAGAGAGTCCTGTGGTCCTCTGTCCCTTTAGAGTCCCGTGGTCTGTGGTCCTTTAGAGTCCCATGGTCCTGTGGTCCTTTAGAAGTCCCATGGTCTGTGGTCCTTTAGAGTCCCATGGTCCTGTGGTCCTTAGAGTCCATGGTCTGTGGTCCTAGAGAGTCCCATGTCCTGTGGTCCTTTAGAATTCCCATGGTCCTGTGGTCCTTTAGAAGTCCCATGGTCCTGTGGTCCTTTAGAGAGTCCCATGGCCCTGTGGTCCTTTAGAGTCCCATGGTCCTGTGGTCCTTTAGAGAGTCCCATGGTCCTGTGGTCCTTTAGAGAGTCCCATGGTCCTGTGGTCCTTTAGAGAGTCCCATAGTCCTGTGGTCCTTTAGAGAGTCCCATGGTCCTGTGGTCCTTTAGAGAGTCCCATGGTCTGTGGTCCTTTAGAGAATCCCATGGTCCTGTGGTCCTTTAGAGAGTCCCATGGTCCTGTGTGGTCCTTTAGGGAGTCCCATGCTCTGTGGTCCTAGAGAGTCCATGGTCCTGTGGTCCTAGAGAGTCCCATGGTCCTGTGGTCCTTTAGAAGTCCTGTGGTCCTGTGGTCTTTTAGAGTCCCATGGTCCTGTGGTCCCGTGGTCCTTTAGAGAGTCTGTGGTCCTTTAGAAGTCCTATGTCCTGTGGTCCTTTAGAAGTCCTGTGGTCCTTTAAAGTCCTATGGTCCTTTAGAGTCTGTGGTCATGAGAGTCCTGTGTCCCTCTGGCCCTTTAGAGAGTCCGTGGTCCTGTGGTCTTTAGAGAGGTCCCATGGTCCTGTGAGTCCTTTAGAGTCCCATGGTCCTGTGGTCCTAGAAGTCCCATGGTCCTGTGGTCCTTTAGAGAGTCCCATGGTCCTTGGTCCTTTAGAGAGTCCCATGGTCTGTGGTCCTTTAGAATTCCCATGGTCCTGTGGTCCTTTAGAAGTCCCATGGTCCTGTGGTCCTAGAGAGTCCCATGGCCCTGTGGTCCTTTAGAGTCCCATGGTCCTGTGGTCACTTGGAAGTCCCATGGTCCTGTGGTCCTTTAGGGAGTCCCATGGTCCTGTGGTCCTTTAGAAGTCCCATGGTCCTGTGGTCTTTAAGAGTCCCATGGTCCTGTGTGGTCCTTTAGAGAGTCCCATGGTCCTGTGGTCCTTTAGAAGAGTCCCATGGTCCTGTGGTCCTTTAGAGAGTCCCATGGTCCTGTGGTCCTTTAGAGAGTCCCATGCTCCTGGTCCTTTAGAGTCCCATGGTCCTGTGGTCCTTTAGAGAGTCCCATGGTCCTGTGGTCCTTTAGAGATCCCATGGTCTGTGGTCCTTTAGAGTCCCATGATCCTGTTGTCCTTTTAGAAGTCCCATGGTCCTGTGGTCCTTTAGAGAGTCATGGTCCTGTGGTCCTTTAGAGGTCCCATGATCCTGTTGTCCTTTAGAGAGTCCCATGGTCCTGTGGTCCTTTAGAGTCCATGGTCCTGTGGTCCTTTAGAGTCCCATGATCCTGTTGTCCTTTAGAGTCCCATGGTCCTGTGGTCCTTTAAGTGTCCCATGGTCTGTTGTCCTTTAGAGAGTCCATGATCCTGTTGCCCTTTAGAGAGTCCTGTGGTCCTGTGGTCCTTTAGAGAGTCCTGATCCTGTTGTCCTTTAGAGTCCCTTGGTCCTGTGGTCCTTAGAGAGTCCACCTGTGGTCCTTAGGAGTCCCTTGATCCTGTTGTCCTTTAGAGAGTCCCATGGTCCTGTGGTCCTTTAGAGAGTCCATGGTCCTGTGGTCCTTTAGGAGTCCCATGGTCCTGTGGTCCCTTGGAGTCCCTTGATCCTGTGGTCCTTTGAGAGTCCCATGGTCCTGTGGTCCTTTAGAGGTATGGTCCTGTGGTCCTTTAAGTGTCCCATGGTCCTGTTGTCCTTTGAGAGAGTCCCATGGTCCTGTGGTCCTTTAGGAGTCCCATGGTCCTGTGGTCCTTTAGAGAGTCCCATGGTCCTGTGGTCCTTTAGAGAGTCCTGTGGTCCTGTGGTCCTTTAGAGTCCATGGTCCTGTGGTCCTTTAGAGTCCCATGGTCTGTGGTCCTTTAGAGAGTCCCATGGTCCTGTGGTCCTTAGAGAGTCCCATGGTCCTGTGGTCCTTTAGAGAGTCCCATGGTCCTGTGGTCCTTTAGAGTCCCATGGTCCTGTGGTCCTTTAGAAAGTCCCATGGTCCTGTGGTCCTTTAGAGTCCCATGGTCCTGTGGTCCTAGAGTCCCATGGTCCTGTGGTCCTTTAGAGAATCCCATGGTCCTGTGGTCCTAGGAATCCCATGATCCTGTTGTCCTTTAGAGAGTCCCATGGTCCTGTGGTCCTTTAGGAGTCCCATGGTCCTGTGGTCCTTTAGAGAGTCCCATGGTCCTGTGGTCCTTTAGAGTCCCATGGTCCTGTGGTTCTTTAGAGTCCCATGTCCTGTGGTCCTTTAGAGTCCCATGGTCCTGTTGTCCTTTAGAGAGTCCCATGGTCCTTGGTCCTTTAGAGAGTCCCATGGTCCTGTGGTCCTTTAGAGTCCCATGGTCTGTGGTCCTTTAAGAGTCCCATGGTCCGTGGTCTTAGAGAGTCCCATGGTCTGTGGTCCTTTAGAGAGTCCCATGGTCCTGTGGTCCTTTAGAGTCCCTGGTTCTGTGGTCCTTAGAGAGTCCCATGGTCCTGTTGTCCTTTAAGTCCCATGGTCCTGTGGTCCTTTAGAGAGTCCTATGGTCCTGTGGTCCTTTAGAGTCCCATGGTCCTGTGGTCCTTTAGAGAGTCCTGTGGTCCTGTGGTCCTTTAGAGAGTCCTATGGTCCTGTGGTCCTTTAAGAAGTCCCATGGTCCTGTGGTCCTTTAGAGTCCCATGGTCCTGTGGTCCTTTAGAGAGTCCACTGGTCCTGTGGTCCTTTAGAGAGTCCCATGGTCCTGTGGTCCTTTAGAGAGTCCCATGGTCCTGTGGTCCTTTAGAGAGTCCATGGTCCTGTGGTCCTTAGGAGAGTCCTGTGGTCCTGTGGTCCTTTAGGAGAGTCCCATGGTCCTGTGGTCCTTAGAGAGTCCCATGGTCCTGTGGTCCTTAGAGAGTCCCATGGTCCTGTGGTCCTTAGAGAGTCCTGTGGTCCTGTGGTCCTTAGAGAGTCCCATGGTCCTGTGGTCCTTAGAGTCCTGTGGTCCCAGGCCTTAGAGAGTCCCATGGTCCTAGAGAGAGAGGAGAGAGGAGAGAGAGAGAGAGAGAGAGAGAGAGAGAGAGGAGAGGAGAGAGACGAGGGAAGGCAATTGAGAGAGAGCAGTGGGTGGAGAGGTAGAGAAAGCCCAAAGTGGAGAGAGCAGGGAGGTGAGAGGTAAAGGGTGCCCAAAGTGAGAGAAAGAAAGGGAGGAGAGGCAGAGAAGCCCAAAGTGAGAGAAAGAAAGGAGGTGAGATAAGGGGTTATGACCAAGGGGAGAGAGAGAAGCAGAGGAGAGAGAGAGAGAGGAGAGAGAGGAGAGAGAGGAGAGAGAGGAGAGGCTGAGAGAGGGAAGGTAAAGGAGCTGAGGAGAGGATAAGTGTGAGCTGAGGAGGAAGATATGAGCTGAGAGAGGAGGGTAAGAGTGAGCTGGAGAGGAGGGTGAGGTGAGCTGAGAGTGAGTATAAATGTGAGCTGAGAGAGAGGATAAGTGTGAGCTGGTGAGGAGGAAGGTAAGTGGTTTATAGAGAGGAGGGGAGTGAGCTGGGAGAAGAGGTTGAGTAGTGAGGAGAGGAGGTGAGGTTGCAGAGGAGGAAAGTGTGAGCTGAGAGGAGAGGATGGTAAGCGTGAGCTGGAGAGGAGGATATGAGTATTTGAGAGAGGAAGGTAAGGTGTGAGCTGAGAGAGGAAGGTAAGAGCTGAGAGAGGGTGAGGAGTGAGAGGAGGGAAGGTAGGAGAGCTGGGAAGGAGGTGGAGGGTGAGAGGAGGTAAGGAGCTGAGAGAGGAGGGTAAGAGTGAGCTGGGAGAGGAGGATAAATGTGAGCTGAGAGAGAAGGTAAGTGGAGATGAGAGAGGAGGGTAAGAGTGAGCTGAGAGAGGAAGGTAAGAGTGAGCTGAGAGGAGGTAAGAGTGAGCTGAGAGAGGAGGGAGGAAGGAGAGAGGAGGGTGAGGAGTTGAGAGAGAAGGGTGTGTGAGCTGAGAGAGGAGGAGGCGGGCTGAGAGAGGAAGTAAGTGGCTGGAGAGGGGTAGAGAGCTGAGAGAAGAAGGGGTGAGCTGAGAGAGGAGGATATGGTGGAGCGAGAGAGGGAAGGAAGTGAGCTGAGAGTAGGTGGTGCAGCTGAGAGAGGAGTAAGAGTGAGTTGAGAGATTGGAGCTGAGTGAGCTGAGAGAATCTGTGGGAACCCGAAGAGTGACACAGTTAACTCATTGGTGAGTTGAGTCCTGAGCTGGCTATTAGCTTTATTGAACGGGTGTAAGCCTGCAACACACACACACACACACACACATATACACACACACACACACACACACTTTTTTCTATTGGAGATAGATATGGATGAAGAGGGAGAGAGAGAGAGCATTCCTGCTGGCATGGAATTAATGGTTTCTTTTGAGTCATCATTTGCTCACTCTCCTACCCTCCCTTCACCCTCTCTCCCTCTTCCCCCTTTTTCACCTTTCTCCCTCACCCTCTCCCTCACCCTTCCTCCTTCAACTCCCCCTTTTCAACTTTTCTCCTTGTTCCTCATTCCTTATCTCACTCTCTCCCTCGCCTCTTCTTCTTTCTTCCTCTCCTTCCCTCACCCTCCCCTCACCTCCCCTCATCCCTGGACACAGGTAACGTCGTCTCCTTCAATATGAGAAGCTATTGCAAAAATGCTTATAAATTATAAAGTTTGAGAAATACTGAATGAGTTGTGATAATCTCTTCCAGTTGGTCAATAAGGTTCACTCAGCTCTACATGCACAAGTATAATCAAATTAATGCATTTTAGTTACAAGGTCCTATTCACCTTTACCGTACCTGTCACCTGTAATTACTGTACCTGTGTATTTTATCTACACCTGTATGTTTGGTAATTTGGTAAATGATATTGTGATTGTTTAAAATGGTGATAGTTACTCACCATCATGGAGGTTTAGTGGTAGTCACTATCACACTTAGGCATGGTAGTAGTCACCATCACCATTAGTCACCATCACCAGTAGTAGTCACCATCACCACCAGTAGTCACCGTCACCAGCAGTCCATCACTTAATACTATACCACCGTAAGTCACCATCACTGACTCAGTAATCACTATCACCACTCAGTAGTCATCTCACCACCAGTAATCACCAATCACCAATAAATACCATCAGTAATCACCATCACCAGGTCACCATCACAGCCTCACCACTGACCCTATACACGTTCCTGGTGCCGGGGTCTACACAGAATTGGTGTCCTGTGCTTTGGGGGAACATGTCAAATGATCTGGGTGTGAATGTTTGTGGGGAGAATTTGTGTGTGGTTTGTTGTTTGTGTGTGTGTGTAGGTGTGTTATGTGTATTGTGTTATTTTTGTGTAGGCGTATGTGTATGTTTGTGTGTGTGTGTGTTGTTGTGTTATGTGCATGTTGGTAGGCGTGTTATGTGTACGTGTTGTGTGTGTGTGTGTGTGTGTATGGCGTGTTGTGTGTACGTGTTGTGTGTGTGTGTGTGGGCGTTATGTGTACGTGTTGTGTGTGTAGCGTGTTATGTGTGTGTTTGGTGTGTGTGTGTGTGTGTGTGTGTGTTTGTTTGTGGGCGTGTTATGTGTTGTGTTTGTGTGTGTGTGTGTGTGTGTTTGTGTGTGTGTGTGTGTGTAGGCGTGTTTGTGGGTTGTGTTTTGTGTGTGTGTGTGTGTGTGTGTGTGTGTGTGTGTGTGTGTGTGTGGCGTGTTATGTGTGTGTTGTGTGTGTTGGCGTGTTATGTGTGTTGGTGTGTATGTGTGTGTGTGTGTGTGTGTGTGTGTGTGTGTGTGTGTGTGTGTGTGTGTGTGTGTGTGTGTGGGCGTGTTATGTGTACAGGTATGTATGTGTGTGTGTGTGTGTGTGTGTGTGTGTGTGTGTGTTTGGTTGTGTTGTGTGTGCGTGTTGTGTGTTATGTGTTGTGTGTATGTGTGTGTGTGTGTTGTGTTATGTAGGTGTTGTGTATGTGTGTGTGTGTGTGTGTGTGTGTGTGTGTATCGTGTGTGTGTGTGTGTGTGTGTGTGTGTGTGTGTGTGTGTGTAGGTGTGTTATGTATGTACTATGTATGTGTGTTTGTGTGTGTGTGTGTGTGTGTGTGTGTGTGTGTGTGTGTGTGTGTGTTTGTGTGTGTGTGTGTGTGTGTGTGGGCGTGTGTGTAGGCGTGTTGTGTAGGTGTTGGTGTGTGTGTAGGCGTGTTATGTGTGTGTTGTGTGTGTGTAGGCGTGTTATGTGTAGTGTGTGTGTGTGTGTGTGTGGGCGTGTTATGTACGTGTTATGTAGGCGTGTGATGTAGGTGTTATGTATGTGTGGGTGTTTGTAGGCGTGTTATGTGTACGTGTTATGTGTGTATGTGTACGTGTTATGTATGTGTGTGTGTGTGTGTGTGTTATGTAGGTGGTGTTGTTTATCAGGTCATGTAATATTCTTGTATAACAGGAGAGGACACTACTGTTGTCAAGTAAACTAAACCATAATACACCCACCACCAAGGTAAGCTAAACCATATTAAACCAGCCTCTATTATTAATCTTCAACCCAGGCAACTATATTAACTATGCAACATTACCTAAACTTTATATGATGGCCAGCTAAAGAGGTTTTGTGGCATTAGATTAAGCTATATTTAACCTAGATCTACCTGGGTTGTATGTAATCCAATTTAATCACCTTCGTGTTTTGAGTGTTATATATTTTATAGGTTTTAGGAAGCCAGTGAGAGAGGGGGGGGGAGGGGGGTGTTAAGGTGAGAGTGTAGTTGATGAGAGAGTCACACCTGTACCTCCTGTGTTATGAACCAACTTCAGGTAGAAATCCTCATGAATACGCAGACTGACTACCACCACCACTACTACCACCATCTTCCACCACCATTACCACCATCACTACCAGGGCATGAATGATTACTTATTGTGTTCACTGTGTATACTGCACACACACACACACACACACACACACACACACACACACATTGCCACACAAAACAACTCGACCTAAAACAAACTTACACCCACTTCCCCTGTTTAAAACGCTCACCACACCCTCCTCCTCAGGGTTCGACAAGGGTGTTGGCCTGGAGTGGGAAGTCTTGCTCAGTTCTCAGTCTGGGGACTAAAGAACGGACTGTCGCAACGTGGTTGGGGTGCTGGACCCAGTGATTAACTGCACCTTCAGAACCCACTGCCCCATGGCCGACGGGTGTGCACGGGGAACGAGTTACCCACGAGCAGGGAGGGTCTGTCTTTGAGGGTGTGGAGTGCCTGTGAAGGGTCCCAGGTGGTGGTTCTGGGGGATTTAAGGTAAGGTTTCATGGTGGGATTTAGGGAGGTGGGGACCCTATTGGAAGGTTTTTTGGAGTTGTTTTAAGGTGTATATGAGACTGGATGTTCCTTAAGTATAATCTGAGATTCATCATGTTTGTTCCTGTTGTGTAAAGATCTGTACTACGCTCTTATACACATTTTTATTAAGACTCTTGCTCTATTTTCCTGCAACTTAATGATTATGCTTGGTAAAATTTTACGCTTATTTTCCCTGATTTTCTTGCAATTTCTGGACGTGTGTGTGTGTGTGTGTGTGTGTGTGTGTGTGTGTGTGTGTGTGTGTGTGTGTGTGTGTGTGTGTGTGTGTGTGTGTGTGTGTGTGTGTGTGTGATCTGATTTTCTTGCAATATCTGGTCTCTTTCTTGCAATTTATTCCCTGTAATAGTTTTCCTTTCATGTTAGCGTTTTTAATATTCTTAATATTTTTTTTGTCATGTAAATAGTTTTATTCGTTTTTGGTCATTTCAATTTTTCTCAGCCAATTTCATTTTTTCGTAATTTTGTCTCATTTTTCTTATAATTTTCCTCTTTCAATAATTATTTTCTTATTTTCTTTTGTTATTTTTTTTCCTTAATTTCTGTCATATTTGTCTTATTTCCGTCAATATTTTATCACCCTTCCATGTTTCTTTACCAACAACTCTCTCATATTTTTATTTCCTCCATGTTTTATTTTTATTTCTGACATTTTCGTATTTTTCTCTCATATTTCCCTTATTTTCTCAGATCTCTTCCGTCAACCAATCTCTCATTTCTGTCTTCATAGTCTATCGGTAATCTGTGTTAATTTGCTGGTTATTTCATGCCCTGCCTGTCTGCCACTCTGCTCCCTGAGGTTTGGTCTTGAAGGGCTGAACTGTGTGGTTCTGTGGATGTTTGATGAGGGGCTAGAGAGGTGGGGGGGGGGTGGGGAGGAAGGGTGAGGAAGAGGTAGAGAAGCCAGGTAAGAGGGAGAGGGAAGGAGAGGGAGGAAAGAGGGACGGAAAGGGATGGGGGGAGAGAGATAGGTCACGTGGAGAGGGAGGGTTTAGTGGGGGAGAGGAGAGGAAAGTAGGAATGAGTGAAAGAGGGGAGAGAGAGGGGGAAGGAAGAGAGAGGGGGAAAGACCAGGGGGTGACGATAAACTAAGGATAGAGAGAGAGAAAGGACGAGAGAGAGAGAGAGAGAGAGAGAGAGAGAGAGAGAGAGAGAGAGAGAGAGAGAGAGAGTATATACAAATGACACACATACAAGTAGTAATATCTATTGAGGTGGACTATACATATAAGTAGATAATACATAATTTAGGTATTTTTCATTAGTCTACAGTATACATCATAGTTTATTACTATACACACAGGTAGAGGTAGGTCGATGGGGTCAACTTAGTTGACCTTTTCATATTGAGAGTATTATGGAAAGACTGTTATACTCTGGTCTTACACCTTCTGTTGCTCTACACCTCTATTCTCTCACAACTCTGCTCTCACATCTCCTCTCACACCCACTCTCACACCTCTGCTCTTACACCCTGCTCTCACACCACCACTCACACCCCACCACTCACACCACTGCCTCACATCACCATTCTCACACCACCACTGTCACACCACCACCTCTCACACCACCGCTCATTGACCACTGCTCTCTGTCTCCACTCTCAAATTCCACTCTCAAACCACACCTCAAACCACCGCTCACACCACCACTCTCAAACTCCACCTCACACCCCACACCTCCACTCACACCACCACTCTCCCCTTTACTTTCACCTCTCCACTCTCACTCTCCACTCTCACTTCTCCACTCACACCACCACTCTAACATCTCGCCCACACCACCACTCACCTTCCCTCTACACCACTGCCCACACCTCCACCTCCACCAACACTCTCAAACTCTCCACTCACTACTCTCACAATCCCCATCACCACTCTCACACCACCGCTCACACACCAACATCTCACACCTCCACTCACACTCCACTCACACCAACACCACACCTCCACTCTCACCTCCACCTCACACCTCCACTCACACCGCTCTCATTCACTGCTCACACCACCACTCTCACACCACCGCTTCACACCACCACACCTCACACCACTGCTCACCACCGCCTCCACCACCGCCTCACACCACCACTCTCACACCACCACTCACCCCACCACTCTCACACACCACTGCTCTCACACCTCTCCACTCACACCACCACTCACATCACACCACTCCCACACCAACACCTCACACCACCACCTCAACACCACCATTCTCACACACCACCACACCACACCACCTCCACCACCACCTACACCTTCACCACAATCATCATTCACACCACCACTTCCCACCGCACACTCACACCACACTGCCTCACACCACCGCTCACACCCCACTCACACCACTACTCACACCACCACCTCACACCACTGCTCACACCACTGCCTCACACCACCACCTCACACCACCGCTCTCACACACCACCAGGTGCCTCACCACCGATTCTCAACTTCAATCACCACACCACTCACACTCCACCTCACACCTCTGTTCTCACACCTCCACCTCACAATCAACACTCCACACACCACTCCACACCAATGTCTCACACCAACTGCCCAACTGCCCACACCACCACCACACCACCGTCTGGCTGAACCACCACCTCACACCACGCCCACACCACTGCCTCACCACCGCCCACACCCTCCACCTCACACACTGCCTCACACCACTGCCTACACACACTCACACACACCACTCACACCACTGCCTCACAGCCTGCTCACACCACCACCACCACTGCCTCACACCACTGCTCACCACCACCTCCGCCACCACCTCACTCACACTCACACCACCGGTCTCACACTCCACTGTCTGACCACTCACACCACCACCACACCACCACCCCACATCATCACCTTCACACCACCACACCACACCACCACCACACCACCATCTCAACCCCACACCCTGCACACCACACCACCACCCCAGCACCACCACACCACCACCTCACCCCACCACCTCACACCACCGTCACACTCACCTACACCTCACACAACACTTCACCATCACCACCACACCACCTCACTACTGCTACACCTCCACTCACACCACCACTCACACCACCACATCTCACCACCACTTCACACTACACTCACTCACACCACCTCACACCACTGCCTCACACCACCACTCACACTACTGTCTCACACCACTCTGGCCATTCACCACTCACACCACCGTACCACACTCTCACACCACCACTCCACTGTTCACATTCACCACATCACACCACTCTCACACACCACTCACACCACCTCTCACACACCACCTCACACCACTCTCACACCTCTGCCTCACACTCCACTCTCACACACCTCACCACCACCTCACACTCTCTGCCTCACACCTCCTCCTCACACCTGCTCTCACACCTCTCACACCACCACCTCACAGACCACCGCCTCACTGCACTGCCTCACACCTCCACCTCACACCACACCACCTCACACCACCAGCCTCACACCCTGCTCTGTGTTCCTGCTCACACACCTCTGCTCATTCTCCACCTCACACCACCACCTCAATCACCGCTCACATACTGCTCACATACCACTGCTCACCAATTGACTGCTTCACACTACTGTTTCACACCACCACCTCACACTACCACTTCTCACACCACTCTCCACTCATCACTCACTATTCACGTTCACACTCACTCTCACACCACACACTCTCACACCATCACTACTATTCACTGCTCTCACACCTCCGCTCACCACTGCTCATACCACTGCTCACACCACCACTCCCACCACCACTCTCACACGGTAATAAGTCAAAGTTCACAAATTATGTCGTGGGTTGAAGCCTGGACAAAGTACTGGTGAGATCAAGATGTAAGGTCGAAGAAGAATATAGTGTTGTAGTTATGGTGTGAGGTTGTTGTAGTTATGGTGTGAGGTTGTTGTAGTTATGGTGCGAGGTTGTTGTAGTTATGGTGTGAGGTTGTTGTGAAGTATGGTGTGAGGTTGTTGAAGTTATGGTGTGAGTGTTGTTGTAGTTATGGTGCGAGGTTGTTGTATTTGAGGTGCGAGGTTGTTGTGTTATGGTGGCGAGGTTGTTGTAGTTATGGTGTGATGTTGTTGTAGTTATGGTGTGAGGTTGTTTGTAGTATGGTGTGAGGTTGTTGTAGTTATGGTGTGAGGTTGTTGTGTTATGGCGAGGTTGTTGTAGTGATGGTGTGAGGTTGTTGTAGTTATGGTGGTGAGGTTGTTGTAGTGATGGTGTGAGGTTGTTTTAGTTATGGTGCGAGGTTGTTGTAGTTATGGTGAGGTTGTTGTATATGGTGCGAGGTTGTTGTAGTTATGGTGTAGGGTTGTTGTAGTTATGGTGCGAGGTTGTTGTAGTGATGGTGTGAGGTTGTTGTAGTATGGTGTGAGGTTGTTGTATTTATGGTGTGAGGTTGTTGTAGTTATGGTGTGAGGTTTGCTTAGTTGAAGTGAGGTTGTTGTGGTGATGGTGTGTGGGTTGTTGGTAGTTATGGTGGAGGTTGTTGTGTTATGTTGTGTGGTTGTTGTATTTGTGGTGTGGATGTTGTTGTAGTTATGGGTGTGAGGTTGTTGTAGTTATGGTGCTAGGTTGTTGTGTTATGGGTGGGAGGGTTGTTGTAGTTGGGTGTGAGGTTGTTGTGGTGATGGTGTTGTTGTAGTGATGGTGTGAGGTTGTTGTAGTTATGGTGTGGGTTGTGTGTGGTGTGAGGTTGTTGTGTTATGGCGCGAGGTTGTTGTAAAGTTATGGTGCGAGGTTGTTGTAGTTATGGTGCTAGGTTGTTGTAGTGATGGTGTGAGGTTGTTGTAGTTATGGTGCGAGGTTGTTGTAGTTAAGTGGTGCGAGGTTGTTGTAGTTATGGTGAGGCTGTTGAGTGATGGTGCGAGGTTGTTGTAGTGATGGTGCGAGGTTGCTGTTATGGTGTGAGGTTGTTGTAGTTATGGTGCGGAGGTTGTTAGAAGCAGGTGTGAGGTTGTTGTAAGATGGTGTGAGGTTGTTGTAGTTATGGTGTGAGGTTGTTGTAGTTATGGTGCGAGGTTGTAGTTATGGTGTGAGGCTGGTTGTAGTTATGGTGAGGTTGCTGTAATGATGGTGCGGTGCTGCTGTAGTGATGGTGAGGTTGTTGTGTGATGGTGGAGGTTGTTGTAAAGGATGGTGAGGTTGTTGTAGTGATGGTGTGGAGGTTGTTGTAGTGATGGTGTGAGGTTGTTGTAATGATGGTGCGGAGGGTTGTTGTAGTGATGGTGGTGAGGTTGTTGTAGTTATGGTGAGGTTGGTTGTGTTGGCGGTGCGAGGTTGTTAAAGCATGGTGAGGTTGCTGTAATGATGGTGTGAGATTGTTGTAGTTATGGTGTGAGGTTGTTGTAGTTTGGTGCGAGGTTGTTGTTATGGGTGTGAGGTTGTTGTATTTATGGTGTGAGGTTGGTTGTGGTTATGGTGGGGGTTGTTGTAGTTTTGGTGCGAGGTTGTTGTAGAAGTTATGGTTGAGGTTGTTGTGATGGAAGAGGTTGTAGTTTGGTGTGAGAGTTGTTGTAGTTATGGTGTGAGGTTGTTGTAGTGATGTGTGAGGTTGTTGTAGTTATGGTGTGTAGGTTGTTGTGGTGATGTTGTGTGGTTGTTGTAGTTATGGTGTGGGGTTGTTGTAGTGTGGTGGGAGGTTTGGTTGTGGTGGTGTGTGGTTGTTGGTAGTTATGGTGTGAGGTTGTTGTAGTGATGGTGTGAGGTTGTTTGTAGTGATGGTGTGAGGTTGTTGTATGATGGTGTGAGGTTGTTGTAGTGATGGTGTGAGGTTGTTGTAGTGATGGTGTGAGGTTGTTGTAGTTGTTGGTGTGAGTGTTATGTGTTGCTCTTAATAATGAGAGAGAGAGAGAGAGAGAGAGAGAGAGAGAGAGAGAGAGAGAGAGAGAGAGAGAGAGAGAGAGAGAGGAGAGAAGAGAGCTACCACTGTACAGAGACACACAACATGTAGTGTCATCTAATTAAACATATATGAAAGAGGCCGTATTAATCCGCTCACTTCCAGTTAAACAGTCAAAGTTATTCCAGCACTAACGATCTTGACTATTATGGATCACCATTTGCCATATAAGGTCATTGGCAATACATTGTTAGAAGACTTAAGCTTCATTAGGTCTGTTTATGTTTTGGCAGCTGAGCGTCTGATAATAATAGGTTCCTGTTATGTCCATCCTAGCCTAATGGGTCCTCTATTAGGAAATTATCTCGAAATCATCCTAGGGTTATTTATTTGCATATTTATTTATTTATTTACTGAGAGCGGAGGTGTAACGCATTGGCGATTTTTTCAATTTGCGCGGTACGACACTTTCTCCAGGGTTCTTGGCAGCAAGCGCGTCATGCCAATCAGAGTGTCCACTGTGCTGCCGGCTGTATGACAACTCCCACTCAGATAGGCCGTGACGGTGAATTAGCAGTTATTTTCGTGCTATTTGTTTGAGTATCGAATCAATAGTCATACTAGAATTCAGATTCAGGCATTCTATTGGAACAGAATTTTAAGTTGCCTGTATCTCGTCCATTAATACATAACCAAACACAGTATTGATATTCATATACTGACCTAAAAATTACTAGAATAACCTTCCATTAATTTAGTTCAGTTCATTCATTATCAGTCAATACTTTATTCATCGGATAGCATCTACACACGATATATCAAATGGAAAATACTCGTACTAAATGTAAAATGTCTATGTATATATTTTTTTTCAACATTTTCATATTAATTGGTCATACAGTACTGTTATATATATATGTATGAATGTATATTTCATTTATTCATTATAATACAATACTTTATTCATCTGACAGCTCTTCAAATGGATAACCTCTGTGATATATAGAATTTTTTTTCGCATTTAGACTTTTTTTTCCTGTCTAATTACATATATATCAATTTCATACCAAATATTTCAGTTAGTAATCACGTGGTTATTATACCATGAGGTAGATTTTTCACCATACTAATAGCGTATACACAACACTATTCAAGACCATGCAACATATTCACTACCACAAAACACTATTCACTATCACACATCACTATTCACCATAACACTATTCACTCCATACAACACTATTCACTACCTGTAACACTATTCCCTTACCACATAACATTATTCACTACCATACAACACTATTCACTACCACATAACACTATTCACTACTACATAACACTATTCACTACCAAATAACACTATTCACTACCACATAACACTATTCACTACCATACAAACACTATTCACTACCACATAACAATATTCACTACCATACAACACTATTCACTACCTTGCAACACTATTCACTCCACATAACACTATTCACTACCATACAACACTATTCACTACCCCATAACACTATTCACCTCCATTCAATACGTTATACATCCCGGTAAACTTCAGACGTGATGAATCATAGTACAAAACCTTCGTTGCGTGTCTAGTCATTTGTATTTTACTTTCATCATTTAATATCAATTGCCATACAATACAGCTCTAGTTATTATTATTTATTTTTTTTCAATTTTTCGACGGTCGATGCCTGACGTGTTGGGTTATTTTTGTTCCGGGTCAATGATTGAGTTTAACAATTAAATCCAGGTATTAAAGTGGAGCCTGCTTGTAATGTTGCTATAGTGGACGGTGGTGTAGTGGTGTATGATCAGTTAACAGGGTGGTGTAGTGGTGTATGATCAGTTAACAGGGTGGTGTAGTGTATGATCAGTTAACAGGGTGGTATAGTGTTGTATGATCAGTTAACAGGGTGGTGTAGTGGTGTATGATTAGTTAACAGGGTGGTGTAGTGGTGTATGATCAGTTAACAGGGTGGTGTAGTGGTGTATGATCAGTTAACAGGGTGGTATAGTGTTGTATGATCAGTTAACAGGTGGTGTAGTGGTGTATGATTAGTTAACAGGGTGGTGTAGTGGTGTATGATCAGTTAACAGGGTGGTGTAGTGGTGTATGATCAGTTAACAGGGTGGTGTAGTGGTGTATGATCAGTTGACAGGGTGGTGTAGTGGTGTATGATCAGTTAACTGGGTGGTGTAGTGGTGTATGATCAGTTGACAGGGTGGTGTAGTGGTGTATGATCAGTTAACAGGGTGGTGTAGTGGTGTATGATCAGTTGACAGGGTGGTGTAGTGGTGTATGATCAGTTAACAGGGTGGTGTAGTGGTGTATGATCAGTTAACAGGGTGGGTGTAGTGGTGTATGATCAGTTAACAGGGTGGTGTAGTGGTGTATAATCAGTTAACAGGGTGGTATAGTGTATGATCAGTTAACATTGTGGTGTAGTGGTGTATGAACGGTTAACAGGGTGGTGTAGATGATCAGAGAATATGAACGTTAACTAATTGAATCTATTACAGAGGTGTAGTGATCAGTTGGTCAGGTGGTGTAGTGGTGTATGATCAGTTGACAGGGTGGTGTAGTGGTGTATGATCAGTTAATAGGTTGGTATAGTGGTGTATGATCAGTTAACAGGTGGTGTAGGTGTATGATCAGTTAACAGGGTGGTATAGTGGTGTATGATCAGTTAACAGGGTGGTATAGTGGTGTATGATCAGTTAACAGGGTGGTGTAGTGGTGTATGATCAGTTAACAGGGTGGTGTAGTGGTGTATGATCAGTTAACAGGGTGGGTGTAGTGGTGTATGATCAGTTAACTGGGTGGTGTAGTGGTGTATGATCAGTTGACAGGGTGGTGTAGTGGTGTATGATCAGTTAACAGGTGGTGAAGTGGTGATCAGTTGACAGGGTGGTAGTGGTGTATGATCAGTTAACAGGGTGGTGTAGTGGTGTATGATCAGTTAACAGGGTGGTGTAGTGGTGTATGATCAGTTAACAGGGTGGTGTAGTGGTGTATGATCAGTTAACAGGGTGGTGTAGTGGTGTATGATCAGTTAACAGGGTGGTGTAGTGGTGTATGATCAGTTAACAGGTGGTGTAGTGGTGTATGATCAGTTAACAGGGTGGTGTAGTGGTGTATGATCAGTTAACAGGGTGGTGTAGTGGTGTATGATTAGTTAACAGGGTGGTGTAGTAGTGTATGATCAGTTAACAGGGTGTGTAGGTGTATGATCAGTTAACAGGGTGGTGTAGTGGTGTATGATCAGTTAACAGGGTGGTGTGGGTGTATGATCAGTTAACAGGGTGGTATAGTGGTGTATGATCAGTTAACAGGTGGTGTAGTGGTGTATGATCAGTTAACATGGTGGTGTAGTGGTGTATGATCAGTTAACAGGGTGGTATAGTGGTGTATCAGTAAACAGGGTGGTGTAGTGGTGTATGATCAGTTGACAGGGTGGTGTAGTGGTGTATGATCAGTTAACAGGGTGTAGTGGTGTATAATCAGTTAACAGGGTGGTGTAGTGGTGTATGATCAGTTGACAGGGTGGTGTAGTGGTGTATGATCAGTTAACAGGGTGGTGTAGTGGTGTATGATCAGTTAACTGGGTGGTAGTGGTGTATGATCAGTTAACAGGGTGGTGTAGTGGTGTATGATCAGTTAACAGGGTGGTGTAGTGGTGTATGATCAGTTAACAGGGTGGTGTAGTGGTGTATGAACGGTTAACGGTGGTGTAGTGGTGTATGATCAGTTAACAGGGTGGTATAGTGGTGTATGATCAGTTAACTGGGTGGTGTAGTGGTGTATGATCAGTTAACAGGGTGGTAGTGGTGTATGATCAGTTAACAGGTGGGTGTAGTGGTGTATGATCAGTTAACAGGTGGTGTAGTGGTGTATGAACGGTTAACGGTGGTGTAGGTGTATGATCAGTTAACAGGTGGTAGTGGTGTATGATCAGTTAACTGGGTGGTGTAGTGGTGTATGAACGGTTAACGGTGGTGTAGTGGTGTATGATCAGTTAACAGGGTGGTATAGTGGTGTATGATCAGTTAACTGGGTTGTGTAGTGGTGTATGATCAGTTGACAGGGTGGTGTAGTGGTGTATGATCAGTTAACAGGGTGGTGTAGTGGTGTATGATCAGTTGACAGGGTGGTGTAGTGGTGTATGATCAGTTAACAGGGTGGTGTAGTGGTGTATGATCAGTTAACAGGGTGGTATAGTGGTGTATGATCAGTTAACAGGGTGGTAGTGGTGTATGAACGGTTAACGGTGGTGTAGTGGTGTATGATCAGTTAACAGGGTGGTATAGTGGTGTATGATCAGTTAACTGGGTTGTGTAGTGGTGTATGAACGGTTAACGGTGGTGTAGTGGTGTATGATCAGTTAACAGGGTGGTATAGTGGTGTATGATCAGTTAACAGGGTGGTGTAGTGGTGTATGAACGGTTAACGGTGGTGTAGTGGTGTATGATCAGTTAACAGGGTGGTATAGTGGTGTATGATCAGTTAACAGGGTGGTGTAGTGGTGTATGAACGGTTAACGGTGGTGTGTGGTGTGTATGATCAGTTAACAGGGTGGTATAGTGGTGTATGATCATTTAACTGGGTGGTGGTGGTGTATGATCAGTTAACAGGGTGGTATAGTGGTGTATGATCAGTTAACTGGGGTAGTGGTGTATGAACGGTTAACGGTGTAGTGGTGTATGATCAGTTAACAGGGTGGTATAGTGGTGTATGATCAGTTAACTGGGTTGTGTAGTGGTGTATGAACGGTTAACAGGGTGGTGTAGTGGTGTATGATCAGTTAACAGGGTGATGTAGTGGTGTATGATCAGTTAACTGGGTGGTAGTGGTGTATGATTAGTTAACAGGTTGGTGTAGTGGTGTATGATCAGTTAACAGGGTGGTGTAGTGGTGTATGATCAGTTGACAGGGTGGTGTAGTGGTGTATGATCAGTTAACAGGGTGGTGTAGTGGTGTATGATCAGTTACACAGGGTGGTGTAGTGGTGTATGATCAGTTAACAGGTTGGTGTAGTGGTGTATGATCAGTTAACAGGTGGTGTGTGGTGTATGATCAGTTAACAGGGTGGTGTAGTGGTGTATGATCAGTTAACAGGGTGGTGTAGTGGTGTATGATCAGTTAACAGGGTGGTGTAGTGGTGTATGATCAGTTAACAGGGTGGTGTAGTGGTGTATGAACGGTTAACAGGGTGGTATAGGTGTATGATCAGTTAACAGGGTGGTGTAGTGGTGTATGATCAGTTAACAGGTGGTGTAGTGGTGTATGATCAGTTAACAGGGTGTGTAGTGGTGTATGATCAGTTAACAGGTTGGTGTAGTGGTGTATGATCAGTTAACAGGGTGGTGTAGTGGCGTATGATCGTTAACTGGGTCGTGTAGTGGTGTATGATCAGTTAACAGGGTGGTGTAGTGGCGTATGATCAGGTAACGGTGGTGTAGTGGTGTATGATCAGTTAACAGGGTGGTATAGTGGTGTATGATCAGTTAACAGGGTGGTGTAGTGGTGTATGATCAGTTAACAGGGTGGTATAGTGGTGTATGATTAGTTAACAGGGTGGTGTAGTGGTATGATCAGTTAACAGGGTGGTGTAGTGGTGTATGATCAGTTAACAGGGTGGTATAGTGGTGTATGATCAGTTAACAGGGTGGTGTAGTGGTGTATGATCAGTTAACAGGGTGGTAGTGGTGTATGATCAGTTAACAGGGTGGTATAGTTGTGTATGATCAGTTAACAGGGTGATGTAGTGGTGTATGATCAGTTAACAGGGTGGTGTAGTGGGTGTATGATCGGTTAACAGGTAGTGGTGTATGATCGGTTAACAGGGTGGTATAGTGGTGTATGATCAGTTAACAGTGGGTGTAGTGGTGTATGATCATAACTGGGTGTAGTGGTGTATGATCAGTTAACAGGGTGTAGTGGTGTATACGTTAACAGGGTGGTAGTGGTGTATGATCAGTTAACAGGGTGATGTAGTGGTGTATGATCAGTTAACTGGGTGGTGTAGTGGTATGATCAGTTAACTGATGGTGTAGTGGTGTATGATCAGTTAACAGGGTGGTAGTGGTGTATGATCAGTTAACAGGGTGGTGTAGTGGTGTATGATCAGTTAACTGGGTGGTGTAGTGGTGTATGATCAGTTAACAGGGTGGTGTAGTGGTGTATGATCAGTTAACAGGGTGGTGTAGTGGTGTATGATCAGTTAACTGTAGTGGTGTATGATCAGTTAACAGGGTGGTGTAGTGGTGTATGATCAGTTAACAGGGTGATGTAGTGGTGTATGATCAGTTAACTGGGTGGTGTAGTGGTGTATGATCAGTTAACAGGGTGGGTGTGTAGGTGTATAATCAGTTAACAGGGTGGTGTAGTGGTGTATGATCAGTTAACAGGGTGGTGTAGTGGTGTATGATCGGTTAACAGGGTGGTGTAGTGGTATGATCAGTTAACAGGGTGGTGTAGTGGTGTATGATCAGTTAACAGGGTGGTGTAGTGGTGTATGAACGGTTAACAGGTGGTGTAGTGGTGTATGATCAGTTAACAGGGTGATGTAGTGGTGTATGATCAGTTAACTGGGTGGTAGTGGTGTATGATCAGTTAACAGGGTGGTGTAGTGGTGTATGATCAGTTAACAGGGTGGTGTAGTGGTATGATCAGTTAACAGGTGGTGTAGTGGTGTATGATCAGTTAACAGGTGGTGTAGTGGTGTATGATCAGTTAACAGGGTTGTGTAGTGATATGATCAGTTAACAGGGTGGTGTAGTGGTGTATGATCAGTTAACAGGTGGTGTAGTGGTGTATGATCAGTTAACAGGGTGGTGTAGTGGTGTATGATCAGTTAACAGGGTGGTGTAGTGGTGTATGATCAGTTAACAGGGTGGTGTAGTGGTGTATGATCAGTTAACAGGTGGTGTAGTGGTGTATGATCGTTAACAGGGTGGTGTAGTGTGTATGATCAGTTAACAGGGTGGTGTAGTGGTGTATGATCAGTTAACAGGTGGTGTAGTGGTGTATGATCAGTTAACAGGGTGGGTGTAGTGGTGTATGATCAGTTAAGAGAGTACTGTATGTGGTGTTGGTGAGTGTTGGAGCATACTGTGTGGTGTTGGTGAGTGTAGGAGCATACTGTGTGGTGTTGGTGAGTGTAGGAGCATACTGTGTGGTGTTGGTGAGTGTAGGAGCATACTGTGTGGTGTTGGTGAGTGTTGGAGCATACTGTGTGGTGTTGGTGAGTGTAGGAGCATACTGTGTGGTGTTGGTGAGTGAGGAGCATACTGTGGTGTTGGTGAGTGTTGGACATACTGTGTGGTGTTGGTGAGTGTAGGAGCATACTTGTGTGGTGTTGGTGAGTGTAGGAGCATACTGTGTGGTGTTGTGAGTGTAGGAGCATACTGTGGTGTTGGTGAGTGTTGGAGCATACTGTGTGGTGTTGGTGAGTGTAGGAGCATACTGTGTGGTGTTGGTGAGTGTAGGAGCATACTGTGTGGTGTTGGTGAGTGTAGGAGCATACTGTGGTGTTGGTGAGTAGGAGCATACTGTGGTGTTGGTGAGTGTAGGAGCATACTGTGTGGTGTTGTGAGTGTAGGACATACTGTGTGGTGTTGTGAGTGTGAGCATACTGTGCAACGTTTTAGATTCAAAATACATACATACATACATACACACATACATACATACATACATACATACATACATACATACATACATACATACATACATACATACATACATACATACATACATATAATCAACATTTCACGTTCTACTCCAACATCCAAAGAACACACACACACACCATTGGTAACACTGGACAATAATAGGAACAATATTGTCAACAGGGAGTATAATGACGTGAACTAATAGGTAGCCTACCATGGTCAGTGTCCTGAGGCCATTGTGTTTCACGGTCACACGAGCTGGAAAAATGTGGTTCTGGAGCCACGTTTTATGATGAGCAAATTATGAGTGGGGATAGCTGGACATATCTGGGGAATATCGGGGATTATCTGTAATAGCAGGATTCTCAGGGAATATCTGGGGAATATCTGGGAATATCTGGGTAATATCAGTTGAATATCTTGGGAATATTAGGGTAATATCATGGAATATCAGGAATATTTGGGTAATATCTGGCGGAATATTTGGGTAATATCAGGGTAATATCAGGGTCAATAACAGGGTAATATCAGGTATATCAGGTAATAACAGGGCAATATCAGGGTAATATCTGGGTAATTCCGGCAATACCAGGTAATATCTGCAATATCAGGTAATAACAGGGTAATATCTGCAATATCAGGTAAGGTAATATCTGCAAATTGTGGCAATATCAGGTAATATCAGGCAATAACAGGGTAATATCAGGGAATATCAGGTAATAACAGGTAATATCAGGCAATATCAGGCAATATCTGGGTAATATCTGGGTAATACCAGGGTAATATTCCAGGTAATATCTGGGTAATATGCAGGTACTATCAGGGAAATATCTGGGTAATACAGGCAATATTAGGGTAATATCAGGTATAACAGGGTAATATCTGCAATATCAGGGTAATATCTGGGCATATCAGGTAATATCTGCAATATCTGCAATATCTGCATATCAGGTAATATCAGGGTAATATCTGCAATACCAGGTAATATCTGCAATATCTAGCAATATCAGGTAATATCAGGGTAATATCTGCATATCAGGCAATATCAGGCAATATCTGCAATATCTGCAATATCTGGGTAATATCTGGCAATACCAGGCAATCAGGCAATATCTGCAATATCAGGCACACAGGGTAATATCAGGTAATATCAGGCAATATCTGCAATATCAGGCAATATTCGCAATATCAGGTAATATCTAATATCAGGTAATATCAGGTAATATCTGGGTAATATCTGCAATACCAGGAATTCAATATCAGGCAATATCAGGGTAATATCAGGGTAATAACAGGTAATAACAGGGTAATATCAGGTAATATCTGGGTAATATCTGGTAATACCAGGGTAATATCTGGTAATATCTGGGTATATCAGGATATCAGGCAATATCTCAGATATCAGGCAATATCAGGCACATCTGCAATATCTGGGCATACCAGGCAATATCAGGCATATCTGGGCAATATCAGGTAATATCTGGGTAATATCTGCAATACCAAGGGCAATATCAGGTAATATCAGGCAATATCAGGCATATCAGGTAACATCAGGCATATCAGGTAATATCAGCAATATCAGGTAATATCAGGTAATATCAGGCAATATCAGGGCAATATCAGGTAATAACAGGAATATCTGGGCAATATCGAGGCAATATCTGCATATCTGCAATACCAGGGTAATATCTGGGCAATATCTGCAATATCAGGTACTATCAGGTAATATCTGCAATATCAGGGTACTATATGGTTAATATCAGGAATAAACAAGGGTAATATCAGGAAATTTCTGGCATTAACAGGGGATTATCAGGGAATATCTGGGAATATCTGGGTAATATCATGGTAATATCAGGCAATATCTGGTAATAATAGGCAATATCTGGGAAATATCAGGGAATATCAGGGTAATATCTGCAATATCAGGTACTATATGGTTAATATCAGGCAATATCTATAATATCAGGGTAATTTCTGCATTAACAGGGGATTATCAGGGAATATCTGGGTACATCAGGGTAATATCAGGTAATATCTGCAATATCAGGGTAATATCAGGGTAATATCAGGTAATATCTGATATCAGGGTAATATCAGGGTAATATCAGGTAATAACAGGTAATATCAAGGAATACCTGAGTAATATATGGGTTATATTATGACAGTACAGATAAGTATTACAATGAAGTGTTGTTAATAACGATGGATTAGTTAGGTTGTATGCTGAAATATTTATCGTTTTAAAAATAACCTCAAGCAAATATCACTACATACATACACATACATACATACATAATACATACATACATACATACATACATCGGCTTATGTGACTAAATTCATCCAGGCATCAGGTAGTTATACAGTGTGTTAGTATGTATAGATATTCTCTTCTCTCTCTCTCTCTCTCTCTCTCTCCTGGTTCCTACTCACCAAAAGTTCCGCTTGCAATCTCAGGGAAGTGAGAGTTTGAAGGTGAGGAAGGAGAGAAGGAGGGAAGAAAGTGCCAAAGGGGAAGGAAAGAGGAAGAAAGTGCCAAAGGGAAGAAGAAGGAGGGAAGAAAGTGCCAAAGGGAAGGGAGAAGGAGGGAAGAAAGTGCCAAAGGAGGGAGAAGGAGGGAAGAAAGTGCCAAGGGGAGGGAGAAGGAGGGAAGAAAGTACCAAAGGAAGGAAGGAGGGAAGAAAGTGCCAAAGAAGGAAGTGGAGGGGGAGAAGATAAGAGAAGGGCGGAAAGAAGCGAATAGAAAGGGAAGGGGGAGAGAGAAAGGGAGGATAGAGAAGAGAAAGAATACATAAGGAGAGGGGGAAGTAGAGAAGAGAGAGAGAGAGAGAGAGAGAGAGAGAGAGAGAGAGAGAGATACTATTACGTCTGAAAATTAGTTAATATATATTTTCATTTCCTCCGCCTCCTACCTACTCCTCACCCTCCCCTCCCTACCACCCTCTCACCACCCCTTGTTCACCCTCATTTCTCCCCTGCCTGCTCACCCCTGTTTTCTACTACACCCCTCGTCTACTTCTCTCCTTTTCTCAACTCTCTGCCTGTTCATCATTTTCTTTCCCTCACTCCATTCACTGTTTCCCTCACTCCATTCATCGTTTCTCACTCCATTCACCTCTTTCCCTCACTCCATTCCTTTCCCTCACTCCATTCATTCCTTTCCCCTCACTCCATTCACGCCTTCCTCCCATTCCATTTCCCCTTCACTCCATCCTCCACTCCTCCTTATTCCATCCCTCATCTCTCATTTCCTTCCTCTCTTTCCCTCACTTCCTTCCTCCCTTTTCCCCTTCTCCTCTCTTACTTCAAACCCTCCTCTCCCTCACTCTTACTTCCTTCCTTTCTTTCCCTTATTTCCTTCTCTCTCCTATCCCCTTATTTTTCCTCCTCTCCATCACTCTCAATCCTCCTTCCTCCCTCATTTCAACCCTCCTTCCTCATTTCCCTCCCTCCCCTAATTATCCCCCAACAGCCTCGTGATTCACTAACTACCCCTCAAGGAGTAATGACCAAATCTCAATGGTTCCTATCTGAAATTTTTCCTCCCTGCAGGTGTTGTGGGACCACTTAATTACTTAATAATGATAGATTAGAGGTTGTAAGATTCATTTATTTTCTAAACTGGTGATGTGAGAACGAATCTAAATGACCTACCTAAAGTTCTTTTGTATCGGAGTTCAAGTTAGTCAATTATATTGGTCTTACATCAGCAATTGAGGCTGAACATTTGAATCTTACTTAGCCTCTGAGAATCTATCATTATGTTGAAGCTTTAAGCGAGTCATTTAGATTCGTTCTCACATCACCAGCTAAAACAATAAATGAATCTTACGAGCCTCTGAGAATCTATCATTATGTCGAAGCTTTAAGCGAGTCATTTAGATTCGTTCTCACATCACCAGCTAAAACAATAAATGAATCTTACGAGCCTCTGAGAATCTATCATTATGTCGAAGCTTTAAGCGAGTCATTTAGATTCGTTCTCACATCACCAGCTAAAACAATAAATGAATCTTACGAGCCTCTGAGAATCTATCATTATGTTGAAGCTATGAGTCATTTAGATTGTCTCACATCACCAGCTAAAACAATAAGTGAATCTCATGAACCCATCTTAGTGGCGTAAATTAAATGAGTCAGATGTGTTTCCAGTTAAGGAATAAAGACGTACGAACCTTTGTGAATCTTGTCCCAGAGGTTGTAGAGGCCGGGGAGGGGGGTGTAGAGGCCGGGGGTGTAGTGGAGGTCGGGGAGGGGTGAAGAGGCCGGGGAGGAGTGTTGAGGCCGGGGAGGGGTGTAGAGGCCGGGGTGGGGAGTGTTGAGGCCGGGGGAGGGGGTGTTGAGGCCGGGGGGGTGTAGTGTGAGTCGGGGAGGGGGTGGAGCCGGGGAGAGTGTAGAGGCCGGGGGAGTGTTGAGGTCGGGGAGGGGGTATAGAGGGAAAGATATGAGGGATTAAGGGGAGAGGGGAGGATGAAGTGAGAGCTAAAGGAAAGAGGAGGCAGCGGGTGGGGGTGGGGGGTGAGGTGAGGTGGGAAGGTGAGGAAAGAGTATAGGAAGAAGGAACACGGGAGGAGGTGGAGAGAAGTGAGGAGAGGGAGAGGTGAGGTGAGGTGAGGTGAGGTGACCATGGCAGGGGTGAGCAGAGGGAGGAGGGTGTGGGAGGGGGAGTTGGGATGCGGTCGTGCAGGTCCTGATACATCCACTGTTTCACGGCTGGTTACCTGTACGTGAGGGGAGGTGGTGGG
>NW_024745073.1:2831517-2859184 GCF_018991925.1 Homarus americanus
AGGTGAACAGGACGTATCTATGGGGTGGATGGACGCTGTTATCTCTCAGAAGCTTCCAGTAGATAATGATTTAGGAGTTTCTATGTGAGGAGACTGGCTGTAGGGTCACCCGGTGTGTTGCTCCTGGGCCTCTCCCTCTCCCTCTCCTCTCCCTCCCCACTCTCTCCTCTCCCTCTCCTCCTCCCTCTCGCTTTCCGTCTCCTTCTCTCTCCTCCTTCCTCTCCCTCTCCCCTCCCCTCTTTTTCCTTCTCCTTTTTCTCCCTTCCTCTCCTTCCTCTCCCCTCCTCCTCTTTCCCTCCCCCTTCTCCTTTCCCTTTTCCTCCTGTGACTTTTTTTTTCAATAGACTTTTCTCCTCCTCTCTCTGTATAATAATGATCTTCCTCCTCCTATAACTATTCTTATATTGCCCCTCTCCCCTTCTCCACCTCTCATCCCTCTCTCCCTCTCCCCTTCTCTCTCTCCTTACTATTATTGTTTGTCTTCTCTTTCTTTCTCTCTTTCCTTTCTGCTTCCTCTCCCCCTCTCTCTCTCTCTCTCTCTTTTACTACTCTACTATCTCCCTCTCTCCTTTCTCTCTTCCCCATTTCCTCCCCCCATTTCTCTATCTCTCCTCCCCCCTCTTCCTCCTCCTTCCTCTCCCTCATCTCCCCATCTCTCCCATGATGCTCTATTCCTTTTGACCTTTTTTTTATTCATCCAGAGTGACAGTGCTCCGTAGAGAGACACACACACACACACACACACACACACACACGTATCAATACTCTTTGAACATTCATCTTTGTCTCTCAGTAGGTGGGAGTGTTTTAGTGGCATCTTGTAGTAAGGGGAATGTTTCTTGGTGATGGTGAGAGAGGAATAATGTGGTTGTTATCTATATGTATGTGTGTGTGTCCCATATATGTAACATGTATGCATGTATGTATGTATATATATATATGTATGTATGTATGTATATCTATCTATCTCATCCCAGATTGAACCATAACCCTAACCTAACTTCCTTAAACTGTTTTCACCTAACACATCTTTGCAAACAGGGCCTTACACTTCACGTTGATCTACTAAAAGATGGCGGTGTTGAGAAGCGTTATATTAGTGTGCTGTCAAGGGACCCGTAATTAGGGTCATCAGGAGGGTAATTAGCCTCAGTCATGTAATTAAAACGTATGCAGGTGATGCACGGCTTGGGGTGGGGGGAAAAGAGCTCGTTTGGCGTATGATGGACAGGACAGAGATGATTCCCTGTAGGCGTGTTAAATAGTGTCCCTCTGTCCTCTCTCTGTCTCTCTCTCTCTCTCTCTCTCTCTCTCTCTCTCTCGTCTGATGCGTTTGTTGAACATTAGCTCCTCCTCCTTCTCCTCCCCTAGCGTTCTGATTGGACAGTGTCTTTGTTTATATGTCCACAAATCACGTGTGAAGTTTAGCATAGTCTTAAGAAAACACCAAAATATTCCTTAAAACACCAGAAAACACCAAAATATTCCTTAAAACACACCAACAAACACATAGCGATTTATAATACCCTTTAAAACTTTGTGTTAAAACATGGTGATTCATCTCTCTCACTCGTTTTTGTCTTGTTTAGTCTGTGTGAGTGTTTTGTTCTCAGGCATTGTTTGATAGTTTCGCAGCCGGATGTGAATCAGGTGGTTGGTTAATGGCATAGTGAGAGCTGAAGATGGTCAGTGATGGAGGAGAGAGAGAGAGAGTGGGGGGTGGTGAAGAGATAGAGAAGGGATGGGAGATGGAGGGAGGGGAGGTGGTGGGGAGAGAATAAAGAAGAAACTAGCAGAAGGGAAGAGAGATAGAGAACAAGGAGCAACAGAGAGAGAGACATAGAGAGGCAGCACCACAGGTGTTATCTACATCTTCACTACACACTCATGCAGCTCGTCCGGGTATCACCAGGTGGGGGACAGGTGCAAAAGTCGCTCACCTCTCACTAAATCGTCGATGTTGTGTTTTTTTTTTGTGTGTGTGTGTAGAAATATGTGTGTATTATTATTATTATTATTATTTTATTATTATTATTATTTATTATTATTTATTATTATTATTATTATTATTATTATTATTACTATTATTACTACCATTACAGATGACGATGTGAGCAGTGTGTTAGCTGCTAGAGACTGAAAGATCTGACCTACACCACACCCTGTACACCTCTCTTAAGTACTTCACTATCACGGTCATTATTTTTAACACAGTTATATCGACTTCATCATAGTTCGCTATAATTACTGTGCGATGATTGACTCAATAATCACAAAATAATTGTTCATTAGACACCCAGCTTATTTTACCTGAAGATTAGTACTGAGCTTATTCCACTGAAGATTAGACACTGCTTTTTTTGCTTGAACATTGTTTTAACCTTTTTACTGAAGATTAGACTTTAGCTTGTTCACTTGAACATTAGACACCCAGCATTTTTCTGAGATTAGACACCCCAGCTTGTTCACCTGAACATTGAACGCGAATGCTACCTGCTTGGGGTTAGATTAAGTAGATTAGATTAGGTTGGGTTAGTTGACTAGGTTGGGTTAGGTTGGGTTGGGTTAGGTTAGGTTTGGTTACAGGAGTAGGGCTAGGGTTGGGGTTAGGGTTGAAGTTAGGTTAGGTTAGAGGTCACACCCCTACACTCTCCCCACACCCCACTCCCACACCCTACACTTCTCCTCACATCCTTACACTCCTCCCCACACCCCTACACTCCTCCCCACCCCTACACTTCCTCCACCACTACCTCCTCCACACCCCTACACCTCCTCCCCACCACCCCTACCTCCTCCCACACTACACTTCTCCCCCCCTCCCCACGCCCCTACACTCCTCCCCACACCCCACTTCTCCCATCTCCTCCTCCCACCCCTACCTCCTCCCCACACACCCTACTTCCCACACCCCTCTCCTACCCCTACACTAATCTTCACACCCCTACCTCCTCCCACCCCTATACTCCTCCCCACCCTTACATTCTCCTCACTCCTGCCTCCTCCCCACACCCCTACCTCCTCCCCACCCCTGTCTCCCCACACCCTCCTCCCCACACCCCTACCTCCTCCCCACCCTACCTCCCTCCCCACACCTACATTCTCCCCACCCTCCTCCCCACACCCCTCCTCCCCACCCATACACTTCTCCCCACCTCCCTACCTCCTCCCCACCCTACCTCCTCCCCACACTCATCTCCCCACCCCTACACTATTTCACACCTCCCCACACCCCCTACATCCCTCCCCACCCCTACCTCCTCCCCCCACCTCCACACTTCTCCCCACACCCCTACACTAATCTTCACACCCCCTACCTCATCCCCACACTTCCTACCTTCTTCACACCCCTACACTCCTCCCCACACCCCTACATTCTCCCCCACACCCCTACCTCCTCCCCACACCCTCCCTATCCACACCCTACTCTTCAACCTCTACCTTCTCCCACACCCCTACACTAATCTTCACACCCCTACCTCCTCCACACACACACTCCTCCCCACACCCTCCCTCCCCTCCCCACTTCTCCCCCCCACACTCCTCCTCCCCACCCCTCCTCACCTCTACACTGTCTTCACACCCTACACTCCTCCCCCACACCCCTACACTCATCCTCCCCACACCCCTATGCTCATACACCCCTGCTTCTCCCCACCCCACACTCCTCCCCACACCCCTACATCATCCCCCACACCCCTACACTTCTTTCCCACACCACTACACTCCTCCCCACACCTACCTCCTCCCCACACCCTATTCCTCCCCACACCCTCACACCCCTACATCTTCCACACCTCCTTCCCACCACTACACTCCTCCACCCCTATCTCCCACTTACCCCTATCCTTCCCTATGTCCCCACCTACCTCCTCCCACCCTACCTTCTCCTCACCTCCTCCTAATCTTCTCCTCCCCACACCCCCTACCTCCTCATACACCCCCTGCTCCTCCACCTCACTCTATCACCCTACATCCTCCCCACGCCCTGCATACCTCTGCATCCTCCCACACCTACATATCACACCCCTACATGTCCCCCTACACTCATCTTCACACCTACTATCCCCACACCCTACATTCCTCCCTACATTCTCCCCATCCTGTGCTCCTCTCCACACCCCTACACTTCTCCCACACCCCTACACTCATCTTCACTTCTGCCTCCTCTCCCACCCTACCTCCTCCCCACACTATCTCCTCCACCCTACCTGCTCCCCACACCTATATCCCCACACTCCTCCCCACACCCCTCACTCCTCCCCACCTAATCTTCTGCTCCTCCCTATGCTCCTCCCCACCCCCTGTTTACATCACTCCCCACACCCTACCTCCTCCCCACACCCTCCTCTGACACCCTCCTCTCCCTCCTCCCTCCTCCTCATCTTCACACCTACATCTATACACCCTTACACTTCTCCCCACGTCATATCTCCCCACACCCTACACTTTTCCCCCACACCTACACTGCTCCTCCCCACACCCCTACTGCTCCTCCCCACACCCCTATCCTCCCACCCTAACCTTCCCCACACCACTACTAATCTTCACCCCTCATCATTACCCCTATACTTCTCCCCACACCCTACTTCTCCCCACACCTCTCCCTACCTCCTCCCCTACTCCCCTGTCCTCCCCACACCCCTTACACTTCTCCCCCACTAATCTTCACATCCCTACATTCCTCCACCACTACCTCCTCCCCACATACCCCTTCCTTCTCATACCCTGTACCTCCCACACTTCTCCCTTCTCCCCTACTACCCTACATTTCTCTTACATTCCCACTCTCCTACCACCCTCTACACTTCTCCCCCACACTGTCTCCATCACCTTGTCTGTCTCCTCACATCCTTCTCCCACTTATTTCTCCTGACCTCTGCTTCTCCCACCCTACATATCCTCATTTCATGTCTCACTCCTCCCCACTTTGCATATTCCCCACCCTCTTCTGCCCATATCCTCCGCACTCCTCACACCTGTCCTTGTGCCATTCACTTCTCCCACACCCTATCCTCCACCCTATCCTCCACCCTACATCACACCCTACCTCCTCCTCACCCATACATCCTCCCACTTTAAGGTCGCGTTTATTTAACACTTTCTATTCATTGACAATTATACTTCAAACCAATAACCTACACTCCTAGCTAGAATCCCAATATAACATCGTGTAAAGAGAATTTACTAAGGGGTATACTTATACATTTCGCCATTTTGAATCCACCGACCCACACTCACGTCTACACTTAAATCTTCCAGACACAGACTCTTTGTTTGAAAATCGAGCACTCTTGCTGCTGGGTATGAAACTCCCAGGCCTCACCCAATCAGTTTAACTGTGCCTATGATATCACACTCACAGGTTACAGTGATTGGTTAAGGTGTAGGCACATTCAGAGTACTGATAGCTTGGTGGGACATTGTCTAGCTTGGCTTTTTGGAGGGAATATTATCTACAGTCTACACTAAATTCCCATAGTATATATTTTTTCTTAAACATGATATAATTTACTCTAAGAAATAGCCCTGTTACAGCATGCTGATTAAGGATTTGTTGTCCACAATTACTGAGATACCATTGGTTAATTAATTTAACCAATGGCATCTCAGTAATTTTAATTAATTTTCTAATGCTAATTTCTTTTCTAATGCTATGGTTTTTCAAAATCAGGCTTGTGTTTATGTGTTATTCTGGATGTACAATACATAATTAGTTAAAAACATTTAATTTCAATTCTCAGAAAATATAGGGGGTTAGGCTTACCGTTTCAGAATTAATTTATCTGATTTTGTTCAACTTGACAATAATGTGCTCTTGGACATTTTGTCCTTACTTCCTGTATAATTACTTGATCAAAAGATCATCTCAATAATTTGCTTTTCTAATGCTAATTTCTTTTCTATCCCTATTTACAGCGAATGTATGCAAATAGTTCACATACCCTAAGGGTTCTAGAGAATTAGCAATGGGTGCTAGGGTACCTGAAGGCTTCCAGGAGGCTCCATGGATTTCTACCTTAGAAGGATCACTGGATAAGCACAGGGTTGATCAACATGTCATGATAAACTGCACATCTCTGTATGTTGTAAATCAATAGCTTCTTGTTTTTTTATTAAGTGTAATAAAAATTGAGGGATTTTTAAGTATTTTTAATTTAATTCAGGTCACACCGAAGTAATATTTGTCATGGAATACAAATTATATACTGTACTGTAATTCAGCTTTTCATGAAGGATGATATCACAGGTAAACAATGTAAAATAATATACAGTTTTAATAATTTTTATTAATGTACTGCACAGTATTAATTAATTGTTAGAATAAATTTGGAACACAATTTAAAAAAAAAAAGCTTTGTGACTAAAACAGCCTTACACAATGTAAATTTTGAGTATCAAAATATAATTTTTCCTATATAAAAATTTTTTTATACAAGGTGTTAGAAAAGTCAACTGTGTAGTAGAAGAGTTCTATAATATTTTCAATACTACAAGTAAAATATTTATTTTGTTTTTCTCTCCAGGCTGATTTGTTGACCATGTTATCTATGGAGGAGCATAGCTTCTTAATTGAGCATGTTTTTCGTGAAATAGGACAGTACAGTATACAGAAGAGGTAAAAAGACTATCTTCAATGCATTCCAAATATCGTTTCTCATAGAAAAGCAGTTCAAGATTGAGTGTGAAAATGTTGTGACTCAGGATCTGTAGCATATGGATGAAATTCTGGATGCAGTTTATCAAAGTCCATGCAATAGGTATCTCAACAGACAAATATATCCATGTTTATCGAATATAAAGCTGTACTTGCATTGAATTTGTTCCCGTACAGAATTACAGCTGCAGATACAACCAAAGATCCAGCGACCCCACCCTGAGTCTCGTACTTGCAATTTTACCTGTAATACTTGGTACAATAAGGCTGTATGTATGGTGATTGGTGGATCTATTTTCGGCTATATCACTGTCAGGATAAATATTAAACAAACCAATGGTAGCATTTATATAATAATAAATTATTCATCATTATTTTAAATCATGAGAAGTTTAATTTTGTATATTTGCTTAAATAATAGATTATATTAATTGGCAACTCAACTACAACCATTGCCGCAGTTCTCACATCACTGTAACTAGTTTCAGAATTTCATACACGAAAGTGGCAAAGATGTTCTTGATGTGACATTTCATAACAAGGAATGGTTCTATTTATCAGGTTTCTTATGAGCTTTTCTAACACACTGTGTAATTTACATCCATAAATGTTTTGCTTTAACTAATAAAAATACTAAATATATTAACACCCATCACATGTCAAGGCACATTTCAATATACTATTTAGTACAGTACAGTACTGTGATTATGTGAAGATTATTTTTCAACCTAATATATTTTTCCTGGCCAAACCTGGTAATCAAAGATAATATTCTGAAGGTGATTTTAAAACATATATTACTTATATCATTACTGTATAGTGATTAACTTAAGAAATGCTCAAAATTATATTACTTATATATTTAGGCAATATAATAAAAAAAATACGTACTGACTAGCATACAATACCGCATGTATTACTGGATGACTGGAGAAGATAATAATAAATATGATTTTGGTCTTACTGAAATTATAAATGTGTTAGTATCACCACCCACTAAAGTTGCTGTACAAACGAGCAATAATATTTTTATTCTAAACTAATTTTGATCAGTGAAGCAAAACAGCACACATGCTCATCACAAACGGTTTCTGATAGATAAGCAGATAAGAAGAATCCTTGAAACAACAGGAAAGAATTAACCACAAAATATAGGCAAACAAGTGTCTTAGGGAGTAAATATTATTAATTGGTGATACATGTAGAGGAAATTCTGCTCATTTGCAACACATCAAAACAATACAAACTATACATACTTTAATACTGATTCCCTTCTAACTTGAGGTATTGTTAACAAGTAAAAAAGTTATAAGCTCGCATTAAAAAAAGTCAGATGTCCGTTATGAATAACAGACTTAAAACTTAAGTGGAGGTCTTAGGTGCAAAAATCTTAAAAATAAAAGGTACTGTACTGTTATTTGGAAATAAAACTTAAGAGTAAATAATAATAATAATAATAATAATAATAATAATAATAATAATAATAATAATAATAATAATAATAATAAAAGTCTTATTAGAAAGTACCAGTAACTTTAACTAATAAAAAGATAAAAGGACATGCTTCTGAAAATAAAGTATTGCTCCTGATAACCCAATTATGACCGAGTCTATACCAAACTAGCCAACTCAAATACTGTATTATCCCAAGTCTATGAAGTAAAATCCCAGGGGAATTCCTAGACGATGCTAAATGGGACTAATTCATTATAGAGTTATGACTTTCTACCAAAAAAGGTGTTTTATAGCAAGTGGTGACTATCTAAGGATATTAGTTGTGATGTTACAACAGCCTGTGTGCAACCTGCCAGTCCCTTGGGAGAGTCATAAAGCTTAGACTCTTAGTTTCAGCCAGCTTCACTATTACCCACTGGGAGGAAGGAGGGTATGTGATTCACCTGGTCTATGCTCAATTCTAAAATGGTGTTTAAGGATCAATAAAGATCTAATGCCTGAACCGGCTATTGGTATATGTTTAATCTCTTCAACATGCTTGTAAATTGTGGCTATGGTAGAAGTAGCCAGACCAAGATCTTTCCTAATCCTAGTAGGGTCATCGCTGAGTTTATGACACTTAATTACTTCCAGCTTTGTCTCAAGAGTCACAGCCTTTTGTGGTTTCTCCGGAATAATATGGGTAGCCAAAGATTCAGCAGAATGCTTAGATGCCATTACAAAAGTTGTAACAGAAAGGATGATACAAATACACAAATATAAAGAGAGACCACTTCACACACACAATGAATGGGGGATGGAAGGACACGGGCTTGTGGGAGATGCAGGAGAGAGGGAGGGAGTATGATCAGTGAACGAGAATATGTCTTTGCGCATCTCTCCCAAATATGGCCGCACCAGCTGATTCCAAGCTATCAATCTATGAGTTCCTAACTACCTATGTGAAACGTGTATATATATTTCACTGTCAATATACATTGTATATAACCATTCTCCTACTCAAAAACATGTTAGTGTTACACACATGAACTACATAAAAGAAAGATACATTAATCATATTATCAATTATCATCATAATAAATACCTGACAGTTCCTCTTTACAATTTCTCTCTTTCATACAGTGTTACACATGAGGCATAATTTTTTTTAGTAACTTTCAATCACAAACATAAAAAACCCCCTCTACAGTAATTATATTTCACCAGAAATTTTGAGGTGAAAGTGTGGAAAATAATGGGTTTTAATGAGAAGGTGACTAAACTATTTCATATTGACTTCTTTGCTGTTTTGCTGCCTTTTGTAGAGTAGACAGCATCCAAGTAGCACCAAGCCATCTCCCCCACCAGAGAACGATCAGGGATGCTCTGAGCCATCCCATACAAAGCTGCCTGCATAGAAAAATGGTTTATATCTAAGCATCCTATTTCTAGTTTATGTATTACTGTATATATATAGTATAACTGTAATTCCTAGAGTGCATTGAATCATGATTATGGAAAATGGACTGGGTGATTTTATTATTCAGCTTGACTCATTCTATGGTGTTTAGAACCCATATACACACTTGGCAGGATAGACAACAGCATCTAAATAACTCCTCTTCTAGCTCTAACCAGAGCCCTAAAGTTTTCCCTACAGATACCCCATGAATAAATAAATAATCTTCCAAAGTGTAAAAGAGATTATAAGAAAGATATTTTTTAAGCACATATTCAAGAGACATGAGACTATGGGACAATGCTACTTACATTCCCTCCATCATTTTTAGGGGGATTCTTCATGAGAGACTCAGAGATTTCCTTGATATCCTTCAGGAAGCGTTCAACAACCCCTGACTGTGTGTGTAGAACTGTCACAGCTATGTGGATACTATGGGTGGAGAAAAGGTATAACACGAATTAAATGAGCTTCTATAAACACATTAAAGAAGTGAAACGGATACATAAATGAGGATAGACTCTGAAATTCCATTTTATAGGTGAGCCTGAAACTTAACCTTTAAACAAACATATCTGCAATTTCTTCTTCTTCAAAAAAGCACCATGTACAAAACACATGCAGGGGGAGGGCTTCCTCCAATTTTGGAGTTTTTAATTTTATATAAACTTATGTACTGTATGATCTAAAATATAATAGAAGTACAATACTGTTATCAAAGTATCTGTACACAATGTTTATTTAGCAGCCATAATACTATGTGGATATGTCACAAAAAAGATACAGAAACACCCCAGTTATTAAACATTTGGGTTACGACACTTCCACATTAAGAACAAGCCTCCCAACACTTAACCAGTTTATGAACTCTAGCATATTCAGTACACTGAACACTCGCAAATTCAATATTGCCAGGGTTCTGGATCAATTGAATTAGCCTGAAACATCAAATCAAAATTTCCATAAAATTCTGGATTTTTCCTACAAGTTGCCTTGCAATTCGAGAGAAATTCATGATTTTTTTGACAGTGTTTTCATGTTTGATACTGGGAAGCCCAGCATGACAAAAACCCAAGTTTGAAATTAAAATGAATATAATGTACAAAATATAAAGCTCATCAACTTACTGTTAATTGTGGTCTTGTAATAAAGAATTATACTGCAATGCTGGCCCCCAAAGATGTAATTTTTATACAGACTAAAACTTTTATTCCATTCCCTAATGTAAGTTGGGGTCAAAATTTTGTTCCCAACCAAAATGAAGCAGCATGGACAAATGAGATGAATATGTCAGGGTAAGTCAGTTCAGAGACTCATTCCTATGAATGTGATCGATCTATGACAACAATTGGATTTGATGGGTGGGAGGGAAACATGGATTGAGCTGAGTCTCTGTATTTTTCTAACATTTCCAACAACACAGAACCCATCTTCAGAAAAAATACAGCAAGTAGAAGAAGTCAAAGGCTTATGTACCCCTGGTGCACCTCACCTCTCCTCGTGTCGGAGCCTGATTGACTGTCATCTACCTGACCTGGCTACCTTACTGAGCGATGTCAATGCTAGGTCCACGACATGCTTCGACCAGCACATGAAACCCTCCCTATGGATTGTACATCATTTTTACAAATATACACCCGACCCTCGCTTTATGCCACCTCCAGCTTATGATAATTAGAACACTCTTGATCACATGACACTAATTAAAACTTACCTTGATGGGAACTGCAGAGCATTTAAATTCCATCCTCGTTTGCTCATTTGATCTGAGAGAGCATAGACGTTAAACTGGTGAGACCCGAGAGCAACCACTGAAACTTCAGGCTTGCCGTACACAAAGATCCCTGGGATGACACGACATCTGTGGTAAAGAATAAGACAATTAAAAGTTAGAACTTCATTGTGTCCTCTTAATTTTTTTTACATAGGGTCTTTTTTGTATTTATTATCAATAGATCAAAACTGGCAGATGGGATAAAGATATTGTAAGGGAAAGAAATATCTTTATTGCAAGAATGTAGTATTGTAAGAGTTTACCCATTTTCAATCTTCTTAGCTGTTTGAATGACTTCTTTGGTGTAGTCCACATAGCCTTGGTGACCATGATACACTAATGCAGCCCAACACGCTGCCACAATCCCTGCAACAGCATGTCCATTATATAACTGTATTGTTCTACTAATTCTAATCTAATTATATACTGCATATCAGATGAGGTAACCTTCACTGTTACCCAATACTGCTCCGTTATAATGAAAGGCCAACTGACACATTCTCTCGATATCACAGGCCAAGCCAGGATATAGGGAAAAGAAATTCTTTCTGGCCATTCATACATAGGACATTGCCTTGCCCTGAATCAAAACCCTTAACTGATTCAATCTAGCCTCTGATGTAACCTAAAAATCTCTCTCTCTCCTAAATATTTTCTTGGAATATGAATCGTCATAGATTCTTCTCTTTTCTATCTGAATGAACGCAGCAGTCATTTTTATGGAGCTTTTTAATCTGTGAACTTCTATCTGAATAATAAGCATTCTTTACAATAAATGTATTGTATTTAAGACTAAAAGCTATAACAAATCTAGCTATTGTATGTCTAATGAAACTCCAATATTTCCCTCTATTCAGCAAATTATCCCATGCAAAATCTCCTTAGTTGATTTGTATCCTAGCATGGCTCCATATACTTCATGCTTTTTCTGAGATAACAATAACAGGAAGTCTATCGTTACCTCCTGATCTAGATCCACCAATTGTTGCTGTAGCATAGATGCCGCCCTGCCAGTCAGGGGTGACAAAAAACTGGTGGTGACGATATTTGGGTTCTCTGTACATTATCACTGATGAGCCCTTGGGAGCATATCCATACTGAAAGGTCAGAGAAAAATATTACCTTGCAACAATGCCTTCTTTGACAAACATTTTGAGTACAGAAGCCTTTGAATAAAATTACAGTAGACTCCCATAAATTTACAATATTTCTCTGTAAAGATAAAAAATTCTTGAAGTAGCAGATATCTAATCTGCCACCACTGTAGCCAGCAAGGTCATTTACTACCAAACATGTGCATCATTACAGGTAAGCATACATGCTATTATAATGAGACAAAACTCACAAGAAGAGAATTACACTTATAAGTAGGAAGTATAGAGAGTAGGAATGTAAAGATAGGAAACTTAGTAGCGTGGCCTGGATGTTATTTGCACAGCGTCACTACGCTTATCTTATCTCGTATGTCAATACACGTATATTACTTTTTAAAGGGACAACTTGTTAAACACCTCTTGATACAACTATTTATTAATTCACTCAATGACATGGACACATTAATATCACTATTATATCGGGGTACTAACACATTATGCTTTACGTTACTTGACACTGACTCTCTGACACACCTGAATGAATACACTTCCCACAGTAGGTAACTCACTCTAGGACGTTCTGACAAGACTCACGTGTACCCTGACGTAGGCCCAGTGAGTGCTGGCTGGGCTGCCTGGTCTGGTCGGGAGGTCTCCCTCCCGACCTGGGGAGGGGGCGTGCGTGACTCTGCTTAGTGAACCGAGTGACGACCCGAACGGGAGAGAGATGACAGCAACCAGAATGATAATCGTAATGGAATATCGAATATCGAATGCCCGTGGACGGGACTGTAGGGCCTTTATATGGGGTCGGCCCAGCCGGCTTCTGACCTCTAACAATTAACACTAAACTGGTTTGATCTGGATAATTGTGTGCAGGTGTGGTCCTGGCCAGGTGTCTTGGCTGGGTGCGGTTGTAGGTCACGCGGCTCACGTCATTAGCGGGCGAGGTCAAGTCCCTTGGGTCGACCTGAGGTGTGTCAACCCGGAATGTGGTGGTACCACGAGGTCTGTGGTGTACTCGCTGTTATATGTGACATAATTCTGGGCTGTAAGCTTTGGTCTGACAATCAATCATTACACTATTCTTTCTCTAAAGCTTATTTCTTTTTGCTTTTCACAAACACTGTACACAAATTTTTTTATGGGGATAAGCCTACCTGGGACCATATTACTGGCCCACGTTGGGGCCTGCATCAAGTTAAATCACATCAAGTTGTGCACTTAGCAAAAGAAAAAGGAAATGGAAACAATAAAAATAATTGAAAGAGGTTTACCTTATGGGTGTCTGCAGATATACTAGTTACACCCTTCAACCGGAAGTCAAACCGTGGAACAGGGTACCCAGCTTCTTCCATAAATGGGATGAGGAAGCCTCCAAGACAAGCATCCACATGAACAGGAATGTTGTACTTCATGCCCAGCTCTGCAATCTCCTCTATGGGATCTATCACACCATGTGGGAACTGAGGAGCTGAACCTGTCAACTAAACCGAAATAATCCAGTTATTATAAAACAATGAAGGATAAATTCTTTTGATTTCATAATGTAGAACCATTGACAGGTACGGTTCAAAAAAAAATGTATAATGGTTAAGATTTGTGCATGAGTATGTAAATCTTATTTTTGTATTTCAACAAGTTATGGAAAACAGTACCATATTTAAAATGCTGGATATATTACACTGGGTAGGATGATAAAGTAGTTACACACTTCTGGAAGTTATTTTTATGGCATGCAAGAAATTTCTTAAATGCTGATACAATTCTTTTTAATTGAGGAAACAGCACTCTTACAGTCTAAAGGTCTTCAGAGTGGCCTACACAACACCTAGTTTGGAATACCCCCCTTGCCAGTTCCTGCAATGGTAGGGAGCTTGTTCCAGTGGTAAGCCACTCTGTCCAACGAATCTATGTCAGTTGTAAAACAGCAACTCGCCGAGTGAACCAGGATTAAGACAATGGAGTGAAGTGGCTAAATGGAGGAACATGTAAAGGTGTTCAGAGAAAGTCACAACTTTGGCCATCCTGCTATTGTGAAGAAAGTATAAAGGCTGCATAAAAAACTTACCATACAAGTGCTTCTGTTAATCATTGATTTCATAGCATTCATGTCCACTTTCATAGTTATAGGATCTAGAGGCACATGTCTGATGCGCATCGACAGCAGCTGGGCACCTGGGTAAAACCATAATTTATAAATGATATAATGAACAATCTATTACCTTAAACTGCACTGACTTTATAGAAATATAAAATATGCCAATTCTCATCATACTGCAGTGTCTCATTAATAATTCTACCAAATACTAGAGTATGTGTCAATAGCACACATTTCTGTTCCTACATACCTATTCTCTTTTCCTTTTCTTACCTTCTTTGTTCCACTCCAAAGCATCTTCTTACTATGCTCATACAGTACTGTAGTTTACTTTCTTTGTTTTCATTCATAATCTCTCCTCATTTCCTATACTTCATATACTGTAAACAGGGCAGGGGCAGATCCAGGAATATCAAAAGGGGGGGTCCAAGAAGTTGTAGGTGGGGGAACATGATGAACACAGATGCCCACCCAACTGGAGGTTGGGGGATTAGGGGTGCTGTAAGCCTCCCCCAGAAAACTTTTGACATCTGACCAATATCATGGGCATTTTGAGGCCATTTTTAGGCAATGTGTACTTGATATTAGGAGATACTCTGAGGTCAATGATAATTACATACTTTTTACTATACAAAAATGCCTCAGTACAATACTGCATTAAAGAAAAGTATTGGAATTTTCTAATGAAAATGGGGGTCCAGGCTTAATCACTAACATCATTTATTGTCTCTTAGTCTTTTGTTCTTATACTGTATGTACCTCTGCTCAATAGAAAGACCTGAAAATTTTGTTTATAAAATATATGTGCTACCAATGGTCATAAAATGAAAATCCAAAAACTGAAGATTTTATAAGCATTAAAACATACATAAACCACTTGAACAGCATGAAAATCTAACTTAAGTAATTTATTAATGATCACAACAGGATACAGTCAGTGAATATGAATGGATCAGCCTAATCACTGATGGGTGTGGCAGCTCTAACATTTAATCCATATTGAGTCTTAACACAGCATTGTTCAAAGTACAAAATTATTTTCATACCTTGCCCTGACAGCTGACGGCAAAAGGTATGAAGTGACAAGGATGGTAAAAAATGCTGCATTTGTACCCATCATGTCACTTCACTCAATACTGTACTGTAGTTCACCTGTATTTCCCATAAGAAGATAACTTCACACATTGTATTAGTGAACTTCAAGGATCTGTGGGGAATTACTGCACAATGGATGCTATATGAAGGCAGTAGTTCTGTATATTGGAGTAAAATTTCCTTAAAAGATTGTTTCACCAGTGCAGGGATCAGTACTGATATAATATTCTGCAGTCACATGTTACCTGATAACCGACGCATATGGTGGACAGGGAAAAGTCGTTGGATAGTGAATCAATGTTTATCAAAGCAATTAATCTCATAAGAATAAAACAAATTCAAGGGGTTAGGGACTGGCCACCCTCCAAAAACTCTCATCTACCCTTAATATATCTCTGTCATGCAAATTTTCAAGCATGAAAATAAAGCAAGCATAATAAGCCTTAAATAAGCAATGCAAACCATAAATTGAGACTGTTATTTACCTGTACCGTATTGAGGATGGTAGAGACGGTTTAGGGTGGCAAGTTCAAGTCTCTATCACTCTTTGCTGGTCCATCACCACTCTTATTACACCTAATTATGGCTTATTATGCATTATCACATCACATCAAGCTGTCCAGCACAAGTGGAACTATCACTGGGGCATTTAGGCAAAATTGAGTAACACACTGAGTCAGAAATAATGAAAAAACACAAAGTCAGAGACAAAAAGTAAGTGCAAACGAGCAAAGAAGGCAGGAATGAGTCGGGGCAGTGCACAGAGCCCTCTGGTGGTAAGAATTCGCACAAAGCCACCGCCAGCCAAATTCAAAACAGCTCTGCCGTTCCTATCCTGATCATCAGATCTCCGGTGTATCAACAAAACTTGCGGGGTATTTCCCTAATATGTAATTGTCAGTGATGCGATGCAGCAGTTAACGGGACATTGGTACACCTGTATTCGGGGTACACCTGTTTTGTATATTATAGATTTCACAGGCTTTTTTAACAACTCTTGAATGACAACATTTTAAATTCTTGCTGAAAGGACTTCTTAATACACCATTAGAGATGAGATTACCAGACAGGCATTTGATACCCCTGATGCTTATACCAAAAATATCTCTGAAAATTATCCTGAGGAATAAAACCAAGATAACACAACGTTATTGTACATTTTTACCTTTGTCAAAAGCTGCGTGAGCAGACACTGGAACAAGCATCTCTGGTGACTTAACACCTTTCACATTGATTGCATAATCCCGATAAGCTTTGCATGCTAAGATGATGCTTTCTGTACCACCGGTTGTCATCTGTAACACAATAAACAATAGATGAGCTTTCACACCTCAATAGTTTCTTCTGATTATGGGATGATCCTGAAGTTTTGTGAATTTCATCAGGTCAGTTCATAACCCTCAAGTTTATATGCATGCAGAGGAATGAAAAACAACTGTAGGTACTATTTACGACATAAGGATTGACATATATAATCTTATGTTATAATAAAAGGGAACAGATGAGCGACCTACAAAATTTGGCAACAAGAACACTTCCTGGCAGAGCCTAACTGGTCTTGGAGGACTGATGTTACAATAATGACTGCACTGTCCTGCTGGATCAGTATCAATTGGTGCCTATCAGCTATTTGGCTGGCACACTAGGACTCCCACAGACTATAAAAAGACAGCTAGTGAACAGATGTAAGGAACAATGCAGTAAACTGAGCCTAATAATTATTTCTCTTTAGGCTGGTAACAATTACAAGTTTTGAGAGAGAAAGAGAGAGCTGGGAGCATTCAGGAATCTATAGAATGCACTTTGTTACGACCCAAGGAGTTGTTAGCCCCCGTCCAATTCTTGAATCAGAGAACGCGACTAATCCTGATTCAACTCTTTCTGACTTATCCTTGTTGTCACCAAGAAAGCTCAGGTTCTCAATTGCCTCAGCCATGTCAATGTTATTATTACTGTTAACTCTGTACTGTATCTTTATATTTCTGGCTAAATAAATTGTTTCAATATCAAAGTGTGGTGTAAGCCAGTTGGTAACTAGCTATTCCTCGCCTGGGTTGGCTGCTCATCTCTTGGACTTCGCTGTGTTCTCTGATGTGGTGTTCCCCTGCTGTGTGTCCTCAGTGTGACAGACTGTTGGAACTTCATTCCTCTAGAGTGAAAGAAGGCTGAGTATTGATAGGGAGAATAGATCTCGTATCTATTCTACCGAGTGTGTAGTTCCTCCCTCAGACACGTATGTGGGTATGTGACAAGGTGGTATAATTTTAGTGTTTAGTGTAAGTGTTTATGTGCTAATGTAATATTGTTTATTGTAATGTAAAGTGTAATTTTCTCCCTTTTGTATTACTTTGTATGTTTTAATATTTGTTATCAGTACATAGTTTATATCTGTACCTTTTTATAGTCCCTCTTGGTGACAGACCAGAAATAGGGTATTTCTTTTAAGACCTGATGGTCATAATAAGCAGTGGCACGAGCTCAAGGTTCTTATAATCCTGCTGTTGCTGCCTCTGCTGTAAGTACATCGTTATCACTCTCATGGCAACAGTAATCACATTTGACAGAAAAATACCATCAACCTTAATCTCTTTGTTTCCCTCCAAATGTGCTGAGAATAAGAATATTCACAGTACTGTACCTCATTGTTAGGCTCTCTCTGTGATCCCTTTTCAATCATTCAGCTGTATATTCAGTAAGGTTACAAGGAAGGATCAAGGGCATTGAAGGCTTTTGCATACAATGGCATACTTACACAACCACAAGACTTGCTGTCTCCATTATACATTGCACAGCACATGCGCACCACTTCTGCCTCCATTTTCCTTACTCCCGGAAAGACATCTGGGTGGAGAGGGTTTGTCCAAGCTGACATTCCTGAGGGAAAGCAATTTCAAAGATTTACATCATGATGCAACACAAATAATTAAGGAAATACAAAGGTAAGAGGAATTAGAGTGATGATGAGGGTTGAGATGATACATCCAACACTCAAGAACCAAATTAAATTCTAAATGATGAGAAAACTTAAGACATAGGACTTGTTATAATACTCCTTGATGCAAGTATTTGAGGAAAAGTTGAACTTACCATAAACTTTGGTCATTATGTCAGTGAGAGCCTGGTTTCCATTGTATACAGTTCCAGAAGCACATCCAGTCTCCCACTTAAAAGAGCCTGTAAAAAAAGAATCCCACATCATATGATGTACATATATTACAGATTAAAACACACCTGAGACAGGTGATCAAGCAAGATAAGCATCATGACTTGCTTTGACACACTAACACAATGACGCAGATTAAGAACTAGATATATCCCAGCTTTTTCTGTTACTGTACTATAAATTCTCATTTTATGGGAACCAGCACCCTAATGCCAACCCATATAATTCTGAATGAAATATTCTTGTCATACACACAGAAAGGGAGTAAACATGAAAGTGAGTGGGCCATGATGGACAGCGGGTTGATGATGAAAATTTATCACAACACAACTGATGGCACCAAAGGAAGAAGGAAATTTTTATGAGGGATAAAAAAACTGGTGAAGGAGGTGAGGAGGTCTTGGAATGTAGTCAGACCCTTTCTATGTAGAAGCTATGTCTTTTAAGAATGATGCTTTCCATGAATTCATGTTAGGGCAGTGGGACACTCAATCTTTAAATGACTAAGAAAAGAAATACAAGTTTTATGATGCTAAAATCATTATTATTTGTTATTACAGCATGCCCTGACAATTTGCGGACCTCGATTAATTATTCGAGGATGTCACCCTGGATGTACCTAAGAATGTCTAAGGGTAATTTTAAAGTTACTGGCACTTTAGCGGCCGGGACAGGGAGTCATTCGTTCTAGAGACAGCAATTTCTTTTACCTGTATTGTATGTGTGTGTGTGTGTGTGTGTGTGTAGACACAAACAGTGGTGGGCACGGTTCCGCTAATTAGCGAAGCTAACTTTCTAGGTAGCGGATTAGCGTTTTCGCTAACTTTGGAAACCATTAGTACTTTGCATTCAGCATGCTCAGGAGTACATATACTGAGATTTTCAGGAAAATCAAATTTTTGACCATAAACATAAGTCTTATGCCTTAGTAATTTTTTGACCAAAATTGACTTTTCTCTCGGAATTGAAATTTGAGGGGTTTAACCAATTAATTACTTCCAGAAGAACAGAAAAACAACAAAATTTCACCTGGGAAACCCATAGTTGGCTAGTAATTAGCTTTGAAAAAGTCCTAAGCATTGAAAAAGTCCTAAAAATACTCCAAGCCTCATTAAGGCGACTAATTACCCTCCAATCGAAACGAGGATCATAGCTTTGCATTCAGCATGCTCAGGAGTACGTATACTGAGATTTTCAGCAAAATCAAATTTTTGACCATAAACATAAGTCTTATGCCTTAGTAATTTTTTGACCAAAATTGACTTTTCTCTCTGAATTGAAATTTGAGGGGTTTAACCAATTAACTACTTCCAGAAGAACAGAAAAACACCAAAATTTCACCTGGGAAACCCATAGTTCGGTAGAAATTAGCTTTGAAAAATTCCTAAGCATTGAAAAAGTCCTAAGAATACTCCTAGCCTCATTAAGGCCACTAATTACCCCCCAATCGAAACGAGGATCATAGCTTTGCATTCAGCATGCTCAGGAGTACATATACTGAGATTTTCAGCAAAATCAAATTTTTGACCAAAAACATAAGTCTTATGCCTTAGTAATTTTTTGACCAAATTGACTTTTCTCTCGGAATTGAAATTTGAGGGGTTTAACCAATTAATTACTTCCAGAAGAACACAAAAACACCAAAATTTCACCTGGGAAACCCATAGTTGGCTAGTAATTAGCTTTGAAAAATTCCTAAGCATTGAAAAAGTCCTAAAAATACTCCTGGCCTCATTAAGGCCACTAATTACCCCCCAATCGAAACGAGGATCATAGCTTGCATTCAGCATGCTCAGGAGTACATATACTGAGATTTTCAGCAAAATCAAATTTTTGACAAAAACATAAGTCTTATGCCTTAGTAATTTTTTGACCAAAATTGACTTTTCTCTCGGAATTGAAATTTGAGGGGTTTAACCAATTAATTACTTCCGAAGAACACAAAAACACCAAAATCTCACCTGGGAAACCCATAGTTGGCTAGTAATTAGCAGAAAAAGTCTAAGCATTGAAAATGTCCTAAAATACTACAAAGCCTCATTAAGGCCACTAATTACCCCCCAATCGAAACGAGGATCATAGCTTTGCATTCAGCATGCTCAGGAGTACATATACTGAGATTTTCAGCAAAATCAAATTTTTGACAAAAAACATAAGTCTTATGCCTTAGTAATTTTTTGACTAAAATTGACTTTTCTCTCGGAATTGAAATTTGAGGGGTTTAACCAATTAATTACTTCCAGAAGAACAGAAAAACACCAAAATTTCACCTGGGAAACCCATAGTTCGGTAGAAATTAGCTTTGAAAAATTCCTAAGCATTGAAAAAGTCCTAAAAATACTCCTGGCCTCATTAAGGCCACTAATTACCCCCCAATCGAAACGAGGTTCATAGCTTTGCATTCAGCATGCTCAGGAGTACATATACTGAGATTTTCAGCAAAATCAAATTTTTGACCAAAAACATAAGTCTTATGCCTTAATACTTTTTAGACCAAAATTGACTTTTCTCTCGGAATTGAAATTTGAATGGTTTAACCAATAAATTACTTCCAGAAGAACACAAAAACACCAAAATCTCACCTGGGAAACCCATAGTTGGGCAGAAATTAGCTTAGAAAAAGTCCTAAGCATTGAAAAAGTCCTAAAAATACTCCAAGCCTCATTAAGGCCACAAATGACCCCCCAATCGAAACGAGGATCATAGGTTTGCATTCAGCATTCTCAGGAGTACATATACTGAGATTTTCAGCAAAATCAAATTTTTGACCATAAACATAAGTCTTATGCCTTAGTAATTTTTTGACCAAAATTGACTTTTCTCTCTGAATTGAAATTTGAGGGGTTTAACCAATTAACTACTTCCAGAAGAACAGAAAAACAACAAAATTTCACCTGGGAAACCCATAGTTGGCTAGTAATTAGCTTTGAAAAAGTCCTAAGCATTGAAACAGTCCTAAAAATACTCCAAGCCTCATTAAGGTGACTAATTACCCCCCAATCGAAACGAGGATAATAGCTTTGCATTCAGCATGCTCAGGAGTACATATACTGAGATTTTCAGCAAAATCAAATTTTTGACCAAAAACATAAGTCTTATGCCTTAATAATTTTTAGACCAAAATTGACTTTTCTCTCGGAATTGAAATTTGAGGGGTTTAACCAATTAATTACTTCCAGAAGAACACAAAAACACCAAAATCTCACCTGGGAAACCCATAGTTGGGCAGAAATTAGCTTAGAAAAAGTCCTAAGCATTGAAAAAGTCCTAAAAATACTCCAAGCCTCATTAAGGCCACTAATTACCCCCCAATCGAAACGAGGATCATAGCTTTGCATTCAGCATGCTCAGGAGTACATATACTGAGATTTTAAGCAAAATCGAATTTTTGACCAAAAACATAAGTCTTATGCCTTAGTAATTTTTTGACCAAAATTGACTTTTCTCTCGGAATTGAAATTTGAGGGGTTTAACCAATTAATTACTTCCAGAAGAACACAAAAACACCAAAATTTCACCTGGGAAACCCATAGTTGGCTAGTAATTAGCTTTGAAAAATTCCTAAGCATTGAAAATGTCCTAAAAATACTCCTGGCCTCATTAAGGCCACTAATTACCCCCCAATCGAAACGAGGATCACAGCTTTGCAATCAGCATGCAAAGGAGTACATATACTGAGATTTTCAGCAAAATCAAATTTTTGACCAAAAACATAAGTCTTATGCCTTAGTAATTTTTTGACCAAAATTGACTTTTCTCTCCGAATTGAAATTTGAGGGGTTTAACCAATTAATTACTTCCAGAAGAACACAAAAACACCAAAATTTCACCTGGGAAACCCATAGTTGGCTAGTAATTAGCTTTGAAAAATTCCTAAGCATTGAAAAAGTCCTAAAAATACTCCTGGCCTCATTAAGGCCACTAATTACCCCCCAATCGAAACGAGGATCATAGCATTGCATTCAGCATGCTCAGGAGTACATATACTGAGATTTTCAGCAAAATCAAATTTTTGACAAAAAACATAAGTCTTATGCCTTAGTAATTTTTTGACCAAAATTGACTTTTCTCTCGGAATTGAAATTTGAGGGGTTTAACCAATTAATTACTTCCAGAAGAACACAAAAACACCAAAATCTCACCTGGGAAACCCATAGTTGGCTAGTAATTAGCTTTGAAAAAGTCCTAAGCATTGAAAATGTCCTAAAAATACTACAAGCCTCATTAAGGCCACTAATTACCCCCCAATCGAAACGAGGATCACAGCTTTGCAATCAGCATGCTCAGGAGTACATATACTGAGATTTTCAGCAAAATCAAATTTTTGACCAAAAACATAAGTCTTATGCCTTAGTAATTTTTTGACCAAAATTGACTTTTCTCTCGGAATTGAAATTTGAGGGGTTTAACCAATTAATTACTTCCAGAAGAACACAAAAACACCAAAATTTCACCTGGGAAACCCATAGTTCGGTAGAAATTAGCTTTGAAAAATTCCTAAGCATTGAAAAAGTCCTAAAAATACTCCTGGCCTCATTAAGGCCACTAATTACCCCCCAATCGAAACGAGGTTCATAGCTTTGCATTCAGCATGCTCAGGAGTACATATACTGAGATTTTCAGCAAAATCACATTTTTGACCAAAAACATAAGTCTAATGCCTTAATACTTTTTAGACCAAAATTGACTTTTCTCTCGGAATTGAAATTTGAGAGGTTTAACCAATTAATTACTTCCAGAAGAACACAAAAACACCAAAATCTCACCTGGGAAACCCATAGTTGGGCAGAAATTGGCTTAGAAAAAGTCCTAAGCATTGAAAAATTCCTAAAAATACTCCAAGCCTCATTAAGGCCACTAATTACCCCCCAATCGAAACGAGGATCATAGCTTTGCATTCAGCATGCTTAGGAGTACATATACTGAGATTTTCAGCAAAATCAAATTTTTGACCATAAACATAAGTCTTATGCCTTAGTAATTTTTTGACCAAAATTGACTTTTCTCTCTGAATTGAAATTTGAGGGGTTTAACCAATTAACTACTTCCAGAAGAACAGAAAAACAACAAAATTTCACCTGGGAAACCCATAGTTGGCTAGTAATTAGCTTTGAAAAAGTCCTAAGCATTGAAAAAGTCCTAAAAATACTCCAAGCCTCATTAAGGTGACTAATTACCCCCCAATCGAAACGAGGATAATAGCTTTGCATTCAGCATGCTCAGGAGTACATATACTGTGATTTTCAGCAAAATCAAATTTTTGACCAAAAACATAAGTCTTATGCCTTAATAATTTTTAGACCAAAATTGACTTTTCTCTCGGAATTGAAATTTGAGGGGTTTAACCAATTAATTACTTCCAGAAGAACACAAAAACACCAAAATCTCACCTGGGAAACCCATAGTTGGGCAGAAATTAGCTTAGAAAAAGTCCTAAGCATTGAAAAAGTCCTAAAAATACTCCAAGCCTCATTAGAATACTAATTGCCCCCAATCAAGAGCAGGGATCATGGCTTGCGGTCCAGCATGCTCCAGGAATTACATACTTCAGGATTTTTAAAGCAAAAATCAGTGCGGCCAAAAACATAAGTCTTATACCTTAATAATTTTTTGACCAAAATTGACATTTCTCTCGGAATTGGAATTTGAGGGGTTTAACCAATTAATTACTCCCATAAGAACACAAAAACACCAAAATCTCACCTGGGAAACCCATAGTTGGCTAGTAATTAGCATTGAAAAAGTCCTAAGCATTGAAAAAGTCCTAAAAATACTCCAAGCCTCATTATGGCCACTAATTACCCCCCAATCGAAACGAGGATCATATCGTTGCAATCAGCATGCTCAAGAGTACTTATATTGAGATTTTCAGCAAAATAAAATTTTTGGCCAAAAACATAAGTCTTATACCTTAGTAATTTTTTGACCAAAATTGACTTTTCTCTCGGGATTGGAATTTGAGGGGAGTTTAACCAGTCATTACTTCCAGAAGAACACAAAAAACACAAAAATTTCACCTGGAAACCCATAGTTGGATAAATATTAATTAAGCTTTGAGAAAAAAATTCTAAGCATTGAAAAGTCCTAAAAATACTCCTGGCCTCATTAAAGGCCACTTCATTTTCCCAATCAGGAAACGAGGATCATAGCATTGCATTCAGCATATCAGGAGTATATACACAAGTTTTCAGCAAAAATCAAATTTTTTGACAAAAACATAAGTCTTATGCCTTAATAATTTTTAGACCAAAATTGACTTTTCTCTCGGAATTGAAATTTGAGGGGTTTAACCAATTAATTACTTCCAGAAGAACACAAAAACACCAAAATCTCACCTGGGAAACCCATAGTTGGCTAGTAATTAGCTTTGAAAAAGTCCTAAGCATTGAAAATGTCCTAAAAATACTACAAGCCTCATTAAGGCCACTAATTACCCCCCAATCGAAACGAGGATCACAGCTTTGCAATCAGCATGCTCAGGAGTACATATACTGAGATTTTTAGCAAAATCAAATTTTTGACCAAAAACATAAGTCTTATGCCTTAGTAATTTTTTGACCAAAATTGACTTTTCTCTCGGAATTGAAATTTGAGGGGTTTAACCAACTAATTACTTCCAGAAGAACACAAAAACACCAAAATTTCACCTGGGAAACCCATAGTTCGGTAGAAATTAGCTTTGAAAAATTCATAAGCATTGAAAAAGTCCTAAGAATACTCCTAGCCTCATTAAGGCCACTAATTACCCCCCAATCGATACGAGGATCATAGCTTTGCATTCAGCATGCTCAGGAGTACATATACTGAGATTTTCAGCAAAATCAAATTTTTGACCAAAAACATAAGTTTTATGCCTTAGTAATTTTTTGACCAAAATTGACTTTTCTCTCTGAATTGAAATTTGAGGGGTTTAACCAATTAACTACTTCCAGAAGAACAGAAAAACACCAAAATTTCACCTGGGAAACCCATAGTTGGCTAGTAATTAGCTTTGAAAAAAACCTAAGCATTGAAAAAGTCCTAAAAATACTCCAAGCTTCATTAAGGCCACTAATTAACCCCCAATCGAAACGAGGATCATAGCTTTGCATTCAGCATGCTCAGGAGTACATATACTGAGATTTTCAGCAAAATCAAATTTTTTACCATAAACATAAGTCTTATGCCTTAGTAATTTTTTGACCAAAATTGACTTTTCTCTCGGAATTGAAATTTGAGGGGTTTAACCAATTAATTACTTCCAGAAGAACAGAAAAACACCAAAATTTCACCTGTGAAACCCATAGTTGGCTAGTAATTAGCTTTGAAAAAGTCCTAAGCATTGAAAATGTCCTAAAAATACTACAAGCCTCATTAAGGCCACTAATTACACCCAATCGAAACGAGGATCACAGCTTTGCATTCAGCATGCTCAGGAGTACATATACTGAGATTTTCAGCAAAATCAAATTTTTGACCATAAACATAAGTCTTATGCCTTAGTAATTTTTTGATCAAAATTGACTTTTCTCTCTGACTTGTAATTTGAGGGGTTTAACCAATTAACTACTTCAAGAAGAACAGAAAAACACCAAAATTTCACCTGAGAAACCCATAGTTCGGTAGAAATTAGCTTTGAAAAATTCCTAAGCATTGAAAAAGTCCTAAAAATACTCCTAGCCTCATTAAGGCCACTAATTACCCCCCAATCGAAACGAGGATCATAGCTTTGCATTCAGAATGCTCAGGAGTACATATACTGAGATTTTCAGCAAAATCAAATTTTTGACCAAAAACATAAGTCTTATGCCTTAGTAATTTTTTGACCAAAATTGACTTTTCTCTCGGAATTAAAATTTGAGGGGTTTAACCAATTAATTACTTCCAGAAGAACAGAAAAACACCAAAATTTCACCTGGGAAACCCATAGTTCGGTAGAAATTAGCTTTGAAAAATTCCTAAGCATTGAAAAAGTCCTAAAAATACTACAAGCCTCATTAAGGCCACTAATTACCCCCCAATCGAAACGAGGATCATAGCTTTGCATTCAGCATGCTCAGGAGTACATATACTGAGATTTTCAGCAAAATCAAATTTTTGACAAAAAACATAAGTCTTATGCCTTAATAATTTTTAGACCAAAATTGAATTTTCTCTCGGAATTGAAATTTGAGGGGTTTAACCAATTAATTACTTCCAGAAGAACACAAAAACACCAAAATCTCACCTGGGAAACCCATAGTTGGGCAGAAATTAGCTTAGAAAAAGTCCTAAGCATTGAAAAAGTCCTAAAAATACTCCAAGCCTCATTAAGGCCACTAATTACCCCCCAATCGAAACGAGGATCATAGCTTTGCATTCAGCATGCTCAGGAGTACATATACTGAGATTTTAAGCAAAATCGAATTTTTGACCAAAAACATAAGTCTTATGCCTTAGTAATATTTTGACTAAAATTGACTTTTCTCTCGGAATTGAAATTTGAGGGGTTTAACCAATTAATTACTTCCAGAAGAACACAAAAACACCAAAATCTCACCTGGGAAACCCATAGTTGGCTAGTAATTAGCTTTGAAAAAGTCCTAAGCATTGAAAATGTCCTAAAAATACTCCTGGCCTCATTAAGGCCACTAATTACCCCCCAATCGAAACGAGGATCACAGCTTTGCATTCAGCATGCTCAGGAGTACATATACTGAGATTTTCAGCAAAATCAAATTTTTGACCAAAAACATAAGTCTAATGCCTTAATACTTTTTAGACCAAAATTGACTTTTCTCTCGGAATTGAAATTCGAGAGGTTTAACCAATTAATTACTTCCAGAAGAACACAAAAACACCAAAATCTCACCTGGGAAACCCATAGTTCGGCAGAAATTAGCTTAGAAAAAGTCCTAAGCATTGAAAAAG
>NW_024745073.1:2859284-2882098 GCF_018991925.1 Homarus americanus
TAGTTGGCTAGTAATTAGCTTTGAAAAAGTCCTAAGCATTGAAACAGTCCTAAAAATACTCCAAGCCTCATTAAGGTGACTAATTACCCCCCAATCGAAACGAGGATAATAGCTTTGCATTCAGCATGCTCAGGAGTACATATACTGAGATTTTCAGCAAAATCAAATTTTTGACCAAAAACATAAGTCTTATGCCTTAATAATTTTTAGACCAAAATTGACTTTTCTCTCGGAATTGAAATTTGAGGGGTTTAACCAATTAATTACTTCCAGAAGAACACAAAAACACCAAAATCTCACCTGGGAAACCCATAGTTGGGCAGAAATTAGCTTAGAAAAAGTCCTAAGCATTGAAAAAGTCCTAAAAATACTCCAAGCCTCATTAAGGCCACTAATTACCCCCCAATCGAAACGAGGATCATAGCTTTGCATTCAGCATGCTCAGGAGTACATATACTGAGATTTTAAGCAAAATCGAATTTTTGACCAAAAACATAAGTCTTATGCCTTAGTAATTTTTTGACCAAAATTGACTTTTCTCTCGGAATTGAAATTTGAGGGGTTTAACCAATTAATTACTTCCAGAAGAACACAAAAACACCAAAATTTCACCTGGGAAACCCATAGTTGGCTAGTAATTAGCTTTGAAAAATTCCTAAGCATTGAAAATGTCCTAAAAATACTCCTGGCCTCATTAAGGCCACTAATTACCCCCCAATCGAAACGAGGATCACAGCTTTGCAATCAGCATGCTCAGGAGTACATATACTGAGATTTTCAGCAAAATCAAATTTTTGACCAAAAACATAAGTCTTATGCCTTAGTAATTTTTTGACCAAAATTGACTTTTCTCTCTGAATTGAAATTTGAGGGGTTTAACCAACTAATTACTTCCAGAAGAACACAAAAACACCAAAATTTCACCTGGGAAACCCATAGTTCGGTAGAAATTAGCTTTGAAAAATTCATAAGCATTGAAAAAGTCCTAAGAATACTCCTAGCCTCATTAAGGCCACTAATTACCCCCCAATCGATACGAGGATCATAGCTTTGCATTCAGCATGCTCAGGAGTACATTTACTGAGATTTTCAGCAAAATCAAATTTTTGACCAAAAACATAAGTCTTATGCCTTAGTAATTTTTTGACCAAAATTGACTTTTCTCTCGGAATTGAAATTTGAGGGGTTTAACCAATTAATTACTTCCAGAAGAACACAAAAACACCAAAATTTCACCTGGGAAACCCATAGTTGGCTAGTAATTAGCTTTGAAAAATTCCTAAGCATTGAAAAAGTCCTAAAAATACTCCTGGCCTCATTAAGGCCACTAATTACCCCCCAATCGAAACGAGGTTCATAGCTTTGCATTCAGCATGCTCAGGAGTACATATACTGAGATTTTCAGCAAAATCACATTTTTGACCAAAAACATAAGTCTAATGCCTTAATACTTTTTAGACCAAAATTGACTTTTCTCTCGGAATTGAAATTTGAGAGGTTTAACCAATTAATTACTTCCAGAAGAACACAAAAACACCAGAATCTCACCTGGGAAACCCATAGTTGGCAGAAATTGGCTTAGAAAAAGTCCTAAGCATTGAAAAATTCCTAAAAATACTCCAAGCCTCATTAAGGCCACTAATTACCCCCCAATCGAAACGAGGATCATAGCTTTGCATTCAGCATGCTCAGGAGTACATATACTGAGATTTTCAGCAAAATCAAATTTTGACCATAAACATAAGTCTTATGCCTTAGTAATTTTTTGACCAAAATTGACTTTTCTCTCGGAATTGAAATTTGAGGGGTTTAACCAATTAATTACTTCCAGAAGAACAGAAAAACAACAAAATTTCACCTGGGAAACCCATAGTTGGCTAGTAATTAGCTTTGAAAAAGTCCTAAGCATTGAAAAAGTCCTAAAAATACTCCAAGCCTCATTAAGGCGACTAATTACCCTCCAATCGAAACGAGGATCATAGCTTTGCATTCAGCATGCTCAGGAGTACGTATACTGAGATTTTCAGCAAAATCAAATTTTTGACCATAAACATAAGTCTTATGCCTTAGTAATTTTTTGACCAAAATTGACTTTTCTCTCTGAATTGAAATTTGAGGGGTTTAACCAATTAACTACTTCCAGAAGAACAGAAAAACACCAAAATTTCACCTGGGAAACCCATAGTTCGGTAGAAATTAGCTTTGAAAAATTCCTAAGCATTGAAAAATCCTAAGAATACTCCTAGCCTCATTAAGGCCACTAATTACCCCCCAATCGAAACGAGGATCATAGCTTTGCATTCAGCATGCTCAGGAGTACATATACTGAGATTTTCAGCAAAATCAAATTTTTGACCAAAAACATAAGTCTAATGCCTTAATACTTTTTAGACCAAAATTGACTTTTCTCTCGGAATTGAAATTTGAGAGGTTTAACCAATTAATTACTTCCAGAAGAACACAAAAACACCAAAATCTCACCTGGGAAACCCATAGTTGGGCAGAAATTGGCTTAGAAAAAGTCCTAAGCATTGAAAAATTCCTAAAAATACTCCAAGCCTCATTAAGGCCACTAATTACCCCCCAATCGAAACGAGGATCATAGCTTTGCATTCAGCATGCTCAGGAGTACATATACTGAGATTTTCAGCAAAATCAAATTTTTGACCAAAAACATAAGTCTTATGCCTTAATGATTTTTGACCAAAGTCGGCTTTTTCTCTTTGAATTGAAATTTGAGGGGTTTAACCAATTAACTACTTCCAGAAGAACAGAAAAACAACAAAATTTCACCTGGGAAACCCATAGTTGGCTAGTGATTAGCTTTGAAAAAGTCCTAAGCATTGAAAAAGTCCTAAAAATACTCCAAGCCTCATTAAGGTGACTAATTACCCCCCAATCGAAACGAGGATAATAGCTTTGCATTCAGCATGCTCAGGAGTACATTTTCAGCAAAATCAAATTTTTGACCAAAAACATAAGTCTTATGCCTTAATAATTTTTAGACCAAAATTGACTTTTCTCTCGGAATTGAAATTTGAGGGGTTTAACCAATTAATTACTTCCAGAAGAACACAAAAACACCAAAATCTCACCTGGGAAACCCATAGTTGGGCAGAAATTAGCTTAGAAAAAGTCCTAAGCATTGAAAAAGTCCTAAAAATACTCCAAGCCTCATTAAGGCCACTAATTACCCCCCAATCGAAACGAGGATCATAGCTTTGCATTCAGCATGCTCAGGAGTACATATACTGAGATTTTAAGCAAAATCGAATTTTTGACCAAAAACATAAGTCTTATGCCTTAGTAATTTTTTGACCAAAATTGACTTTTCTCTCGGAATTGAAATTTGAGGGGTTTAACCAATTAATTACTTCCAGAAGAACACAAAAACACCAAAATTTCACCTGGGAAACCCATAGTTGGCTAGTAATTAGCTTTGAAAAATTCCTAAGCATTCTGTACATATACTGAGATTTTCAGCAAAATCAAATTTTTGACCAAAAACATAAGTCTTATGCCTTAGTAATTTTTTGACCAAAATTGACTTTTCTCTCCGAATTGAAATTTGAGGGGTTTAACCAATTAATTACTTCCAGAAGAACACAAAAACACCAAAATTTCACCTGGGAAACCCATAGTTGGCTAGTAATTAGCTTTGAAAAATTCCTAAGCATTGAAAGTCCTAAAAATACTCCTGGCCTCATTAAGGCCACTAATTACCCCCCAATCGAAACGAGGATCATAGCATTGCATTCAGCATGCTCAGGAGTACATATACTGAGATTTTCAGCAAAATCAAATTTTTGACAAAAAACATAAGTCTTATGCCTTAGTAATTTTTTGACCAAAATTGACTTTTCTCTCGGAATTGAAATTTGAGGGGTTTAACCAATTAATTACTTCCAGAAGAACACAGAAACACCAAAATTTCACCTGGGAAACCCATAGTTCGGTAGAAATTAGCTTTGAAAAATTCCTAAGCATTGAAAGTCCTAAAAATACTCCTGGCCTCATTAAGGCCACTAATTACCCCCAATCGAAACGAGGTTCATAGCTTTGCATTCAGCATGCTCAGGAGTACATATACTGAGATTTTCAGCAAAATCACATTTTTGACCAAAAACATAAGTCTAATGCCTTAATACTTTTTAGACCAAAATTGACTTTTCTCTCGGAATTGAAATTTGAGAGGTTTAACCAATTAATTACTTCCAGAAGAACACAAAAACACCAAAATCTCACCTGGGAAACCCATAGTTGGGCAGAAATTGGCTTAGAAAAAGTCCTAAGCATTGAAAAATTCCTAAAAATACTCCAAGCCTCATTAAGGCCACTAATTACCCCCCAATCGAAACGAGGATCATAGCTTTGCATTCAGCATGCTAGGATTACATATACTGAGATTTTCAGCAAAATCAATTTTTGGCCAAAAACATAAGTCTTTTACCTTAGTAATTTTTTGACCAAAATAGACTTTTCTCTCGGAATTAGAATTTGAGGGGCCTAACCAATTAATTACTTCCAGAAGAACACAAAAACACCAAAATCTCACCTGGAAAACCCATAGTTCGCTCGTAATTACATTTGAAAAAGTCCAAAGCACTGAAAAAGTCCTAAAAATACTCCAAGCCTCATTAAGGCCACTAATTACCCTCCAATCGAAACGAGGATCATAGATTTGCAATCAGCGTGCTCACGAGTACGTATACTGAGATTTTCAACAAAATCATATTTTTGGCCAAAAACATAAGTCGTTTACCTTAGTAATTTTTTGACCAAAATAGACTTTTCTCTCGGAATTGAAATTTGAGGGGTTTAACCAATTAATTACTTCCAGAAGAACACAAAAACACCAAAATCTCAAATGGGAAACACATAGTTGGCTAGTAATTAGCATTGAAAAAGTCCTAAAAATACTCCAAGCCTCATTAAGGCCACTAATTACCCTCCAATCGAAACGACGATCATAGATTTGCAATCAGCGTGCTCACGAGTACATATACTGAGATCTTCAACAAAATCAAATTTTTGACCAAAACATAAGCCTTATACCTTAGTAATTTTTTGACTAAAATTAATTTTCTCTCGGAATTGAAATTTGAGGGTTTTAACCAATTAATTACTTCCAGAAGAACACAAAAAACACCAAAAATCTCACCTGGGAAACTCCATAGTTGGCTAGTAATTAGCTTTGAAAAGTCCTGGGCATTGAAAAATGTCCTAAAATACTCCCTGGCCTCATTATGCTCACTAATTACCCCCAATCGAAACGAGGATCACAGCTTTGCATTCAGCATGCTCAGGAGTACATATACTGAGATTTTCAGCAAAATCAAATTTTTGACCAAAAACATAAGTCTAATGCCTTAATACTTTTTAGACCAAAATTGACTTTTCTCTCGGAATTGAAATTCGAGAGGTTTAACCAATTAATTACTTCCAGAAGAACACAAAAACACCAAAATCTCACCTGGGAAACCCATAGTTCGGCAGAAATTGGCTTAGAAAAAGTCCTAAGCATTGAAAAATTCCTAAAAATACTCCAAGCCTCATTAAGGCCACTAATTACCCCCCAATCGAAACGAGGATCATAGCTTTGCATTCAGCATGCTCAGGAGTACATATACTGAGATTTTCAGCAAAATCAAATTTTTGACCATAAACATAAGTCTTATGCCTTAGTAATTTTTTGACCAAAATTGACTTTTCTCTCTGAATTGAAATTTGAGGGGTTTAACCAATTAACTACTTCCAGAAGAACAGAAAAACAACAAAATTTCACCTGGGAAAACCATAGTTGGCTAGTAATTAGCTTTGAAAAAGTCCTAAGCATTGAAAAAGTCCTAAAAATACTCCAAGCCTCATTAAGGTGACTAATTACCCCCCAATCGAAACGAGGATAATAGCTTTGCATTCAGCATGCTCAGGAGTACATATACTGTGATTTTCAGCAAAATAAAATTTTTGACCAAAAACATAAGTCTTATGCCTTAATAATTTTTAGACCAAAATTGACTTTTCTCTCGGAATTGAAATTTGAGGGGTTTAACCAATTAATTACTTCCAGAAGAACACAAAAACACCAAAATCTCACCTGGGAAACCCATATTAATAGTAATTAGCTTTTTGAAAAATTCCTAAGCATTGAAAAATGTCCTAAAATACTCCCTGGCCTCATTAAGGCCACTAATTACCCCCAATCGAAACGAGGATCACAGCTTTGCAATCAAAGCATGCAAAGGAGCATATATACTGAGATTTTCAGCAAAATCAAATTTTTGACCAAAACATAAGTTCCATGCCTTAGTAATTTTTTTTGACCAAAATTGACTTTTCTCTCTCCGAATTGAAATTTGAGGGTTTAACCAATTAATTACTTCCAGAAGAACACAAAAACACCAAAATCTCACCTGGGAAACCCATAGTTGGGCAGAAATTGGCTTAGAAAAAGTCCTAAGCATTGAAAAATTCCTAAAAATACTCCAAGCCTCATTAAGGCCACTAATTACCCCCCAATCGAAACGAGGATCACAGCTTTGCATTCAGCATGCTCAGGAGTACATATACTGAGATTTTCAGCAAAATCAAATTTTTGACCAAAAACATAAGTCTTATGCCTTAATACTTTTTAGACCAAAATTGACTTTTCTCTCGGAATTGAAATTTGAATGGATTAACCAATTAATTACTTCTAGAAGAACACAAAAACACCAAAATCTCACCTGGGAAACCCATAGTTGGGCAGAAATTGGCTTAGAAAAAGTCGTAAGCATTGAAAAAGTCCTAAAAATACTCCAAGCCTCATTAAGGCCACTAATTACCCCCCAATCGAAACGAGGATCACAGCGTTGCATTCAGCATGCTCAGGAGTACATATACTGAGATTTTCAGCAAAATCAAATTTTTGACCTAAAACATAAGTCTTATGCCTTAATACTTTTTAGACCAAAAATGACTTTTCTCTCGGAATTGAAATTTGAGGGGTTTAACCAATTAATTACTTCCAGAAGAACAGAAAAACACCAAAATTTCACCTGTGAAACCCATAGTTGGCTAGTAATTAGCTTTGAAAAAGTCCTAAGCATTGAAAATGTCCTAAAAATACTACAAGCCCTTATTATGCTACCACTACCCCCCCCAATCGAAACGAGGATCATAGCTTTGCATTCAGCATGCTCAGGAGTAATATATACTGGAGATTTTGCTAAAATCGAATTTTTGACCAAAAAACATAAGTCTTATGCCTTAATAATTTTTAGACCAAAATTGACTTTTCTCTCGGAATTGAAATTTGAGGGGTTTAACCAATTAATTACTTCCAGAAGAACACAAAAACACCAAAATCTCACCTGGGAAACCCATAGTTGGCTAGTAATTAGCTTTGAAAAAGTCCTAAGCATTGAAAATGTCCTAAAAATACTACAAGCCTCATTAAGGCCACTAATTACCCCCCAATCGAAACGAGGATCACAGCTTTGCAATCAGCATGCTCAGGAGTACATATACTGAGATTTTCAGCAAAAATCAAATTTTGACCAAAAAATATAAGTCTTATGCCTTAGTAATTTTTTGACCAAATTGACTTTTCTCTCGGAATTGAAATTTGAGAGGTTTAACCAACTAATTACTTCCAGAAGAACAATAAAAACACCAAAAATCTCACCTGAAACCCATAGTTACAGAAATTGGCTTAGAAAAGTCCTAAGCATTGAAAATGTCCTAAAAATACTCCAAGCCTCATTAAGGCCACTAATTACACCCAATCGAAACGAGGATCATAGCTTTGCATTCAGCATGCTCAGGAGTACATATACTGAGATTTTCAGGAAAATCAAATTTTTGACCATAAACATAAGTCTTATGCCTTAGTAATTTTTTGACCAAAATTGACTTTTCTCTCGGAATTGAAATTTGAGGGGTTTAACCAATTAATTACTTCCAGAAGAACAGAAAAACAACAAAATTTCACCTGGGAAACCCATAGTTGGCTAGTAATTAGCTTTGAAAAAGTCCTAAGCATTGAAAAAGTCCTAAAAATACTCCAAGCCTCATTAAGGCGACTAATTACCCTCCAATCGAAACGAGGATCATAGCTTTGCATTCAGCATGCTCAGGAGTACATATACTGAGATTTTCAGCAAAATCAAATTTTTGACCATAAACATAAGTCTTATGCCTTAGTAATTTTTTGACCAAAATTGACTTTTCTCTCGGAATTGAAATTTGAGGGGTTTAACCAATTAATTACTTCCAGAAGAACAGAAAAACAACAAAATTTCACCTGGGAAACCCATAGTTGGCTAGTAATTAGCTTTGAAAAAGTCCTAAGCATTGAAAAAGTCCTAAAAATACTCCAAGCCTCATTAAGGCGACTAATTACCCTCCAATCGAAACGAGGATCATAGCTTTGCATTCAGCATGCTCAGGAGTACGTATACTGAGATTTTCAGCAAAATCAAATTTTTGACCATAAACATAAGTCTTATGCCTTAGTAATTTTTTGACCAAAATTGACTTTTCTCTCTGAATTGAAATTTGAGGGGTTTAACCAATTAACTACTTCCAGAAGAACAGAAAAACACCAAAATTTCACCTGGGAAACCCATAGTTCGGTAGAAATTAGCTTTGAAAAATTCCTAAGCATTGAAAAAGTCCTAAGAATACTCCTAGCCTCATTAAGGCCACTAATTACCCCCCAATCGAAACGAGGATCATAGCTTTGCATTCAGCATGCTCAGGAGTACATATACTGAGATTTTCAGCAAAATCAAATTTTTGACCAAAAACATAAGTCTAATGCCTTAATACTTTTTAGACCAAAATTGACTTTTCTCTCGGAATTGAAATTTGAGAGGTTTAACCAATTAATTACTTCCAGAAGAACACAAAAACACCAAAATCTCACCTGGGAAACCCATAGTTGGGCAGAAATTGGCTTAGAAAAAGTCCTAAGCATTGAAAAATTCCTAAAAATACTCCAAGCCTCATTAAGGCCACTAATTACCCCCCAATCGAAACGAGGATCATAGCTTTGCATTCAGCATGCTCAGGAGTACATATACTGAGATTTTCAGCAAAATCAAATTTTTGACCATAAACATAAGTCTTATGCCTTAGTAATTTTTTGACCAAAATTGACTTTTCTCTTTGAATTGAAATTTGAGGGGTTTAACCAATTAACTACTTCCAGAAGAACAGAAAAACAACAAAATTTCACCTGGGAAACCCATAGTTGGCTAGTGATTAGCTTTGAAAAAGTCCTAAGCATTGAAAAAGTCCTAAAAATACTCCAAGCCTCATTAAGGTGACTAATTACCCCCCAATCGAAACGAGGATAATAGCTTTGCATTCAGCATGCTCAGGAGTACATATACTGTGATTTTCAGCAAAATCAAATTTTTGACCAAAAACATAAGTCTTATGCCTTAATAATTTTTAGACCAAAATTGACTTTTCTCTCGGAATTGAAATTTGAGGGGTTTAACCAATTAATTACTTCCAGAAGAACACAAAAACACCAAAATCTCACCTGGGAAACCCATAGTTGGGCAGAAATTAGCTTAGAAAAAGTCCTAAGCATTGAAAAAGTCCTAAAAATACTCCAAGCCTCATTAAGGCCACTAATTACCCCCCAATCGAAACGAGGATCATAGCTTTGCATTCAGCATGCTCAGGAGTACATATACTGAGATTTTAAGCAAAATCGAATTTTTGACCAAAAACATAAGTCTTATGCCTTAGTAATATTTTGACTAAAATTGACTTTTCTCTCGGAATTGAAATTTGAGGGGTTTAACCAATTAATTACTTCCAGAAGAACACAAAAACACCAAAATCTCACCTGGGAAACCCATAGTTGGCTAGTAATTAGCTTTGAAAAAGTCCTAAGCATTGAAAATGTCCTAAAAATACTCCTGGCCTCATTAAGGCCACTAATTACCCCCCAATCGAAACGAGGATCACAGCTTTGCATTCAGCATGCTCAGGAGTACATATACTGAGATTTTCAGCAAAATCAAATTTTTGACCAAAAACATAAGTCTTATGCCTTAGTAATTTTTTGACCAAAATTGACTTTTCTCTCGGAATTGAAATTTGAGGGGTTTAACCAATTAATTACTTCCAGAAGAACACAAAAACACCAAAATTTCACCTGGGAAACCCATAGTTCGAGCAGAAATTGGCTTAGAAAAAGTCCTAAGCATTAAAAAATTCCTTAAAATACTCCAAGCCCCATTACGCCTAATTACCCCCAATCGAAACGAGGATCATAGCTTTGCATTCAGCATGCTCAGGAGCATGATATATTGAGATTTTCAGCAAAATCAAATTTTTGACCATAAACATAAGTCTCATGCCTTAGTAATTTTTTTGACCAAAATTGACTTTTTCTGAATTGAAATTTGAGGGCAAACTAATTAACTACTTCCAGAAGAACAGAAACAACAAATTTCACCTGGGGAAAACCATAGTTGGCTAGTAATCATTTTGAAAAAGTCCTAAGCATTGAAAAAGTCCTAAAATACTCCAAGCCTCATTAAGGTGACTAATTACCCCCCAATCGAAACGAGGATATTAGCTTTGGTATTCAGCATGCCCAGGAGTACATATATCAAAAGATTTTTCAGCAAAATCAAATTTTTGACCTAAAACATAAGTCTTATGCCTTAATACTTTTTAGACCAAAATTGACTTTTCTCTCGGAATTGAAATTTGAATGGGTTAACCAATTAATTACTTCCAGAAGAACACAAAAACACCAAAATCTCACCTGGGAAACCCATAGTTGGGCAGAAATTGGCTTAGAAAAAGTCGTAAGCATTGAAAAAGTCCTAAAAATACTCCAAGCCTCATTAAGGCCACTAATTACCCCCCAATCGAAACGAGGATCATAGCTTTGCATTCAGCATGCTCAGGAGTACATATACTGAGATTTTCAGCAAAATCGAATTTTTGACCAAAAACATAAGTCTTATGCCTTAGTAATTTTTTGACTAAAATTGACTTTTCTCTCGGAATTGAAATTTGAGGGGTTTAACCAATTAATTACTTCCACAAGAACAGAAAAACACCAAAATTTAACCTGGGAAACCCATAGTTGGCTAGTAATTAGCTTTGAAAAATTCCTAAGCATTGAAAATGTCCTAAAAATACTCCTGGCCTCATTAAGGCCACTAATTACCCCCCAATCGAAACGAGGATCACAGCTTTGCAATCAGCATGCTCAGGAGTACATATACTGAGATTTTCAGCAAAATCAAATTTTTGACCAAAAACATAAGTCTTATGCCTTAGTAATTTTTTGACCAAAATTGACTTTTCTCTCGGAATTGAAATTTGAGGGGTTTAACCAATTAATTACTTCCAGAAGAACACAAAAACACCAAAATTTCACCTGGGAAACCCATAGTTCGGTAGAAATTAGCTTTGAAAAATTCCTAAGCATTGAAAGTCCTAAAAATACTCCTGGCCTCATTAAGGCCACTAATTACCCCCAATCGAAACGAGGTTCATAGCTTTGCATTCAGCATGCTCAGGAGTACATATACTGAGATTTTCAGCAAAATCACATTTTTGACCAAAAACATAAGTCTAATGCCTTAATACTTTTTAGACCAAAATTGACTTTTCTCTCGGAATTGAAATTTGAGAGGTTTAACCAATTAATTACTTCCAGAAGAACACAAAAACACCAAAATCTCACCTGGGAAACCCATAGTTGGGCAGAAATTGGCTTAGAAAAAGTCCTAAGCATTGAAAAATTCCTAAAAATACTCCAAGCCTCATTAAGGCCACTAATTACCCCCCAATCGAAACGAGGATCATAGCTTTGCATTCAGCATGCTTAGGAGTACATATACTGAGATTTTCAGCAAAATCAAATTTTTGACCATAAACATAAGTCTTATGCCTTAGTAATTTTTTGACCAAAATTGACTTTTCTCTCTGAATTGAAATTTGAGGGGTTTAACCAATTAACTACTTCCAGAAGAACAGAAAAACAACAAAATTTCACCTGGGAAACCCATAGTTGGCTAGTAATTAGCTTTGAAAAAGTCCTAAGCATTGAAAAAGTCCTAAAAATACTCCAAGCCTCATTAAGGTGACTAATTACCCCCCAATCGAAACGAGGATAATAGCTTTGCATTCAGCATGCTCAGGAGTACATATACTGTGATTTTCAGCAAAATCAAATTTTTGACCAAAAACATAAGTCTTATGCCTTAATAATTTTTAGACCAAAATTGACTTTTCTCTCGGAATTGAAATTTGAGGGGTTTAACCAATTAATTACTTCCAGAAGAACACAAAAACACCAAAATCTCACCTGGGAAACCCATAGTTGGGCAGAAATTAGCTTAGAAAAAGTCCTAAGCATTGAAAAAGTCCTAAAAATACTCCAAGCCTCATTAAGGCCACTAATTACCCCCCAATCGAAACGAGGATCATAGCTTTGCATTCAGCATGCTCAGGAGTACATATACTGAGATTTTAAGCAAAATCGAATTTTTGACCAAAAACATAAGTCTTATGCCTTAGTAATTTTTTGACTAAAATTGACTTTTCTCTCGGAATTGAAATTTGAGGGGTTTAACCAATTAATTACTTCCAGAAGAACACAAAAACACCAAAATCTCACCTGGGAAACCCATAGTTGGCTAGTAATTAGCTTTGAAAAAGTCCTAAGCATTGAAAATGTCCTAAAAATACTACAAGCCTCATTAAGGCCACTAATTACCCCCCAATCGAAACGAGGATCACAGCTTTGCAATCAGCATGCTCAGGAGTACATATACTGAGATTTTCAGCAAAATCAAATTTTTGACCAAAAACATAAGTCTTATGCCTTAGTAATTTTTTGACCAAAATTGACTTTTCTCTCGGAATTGAAATTTGAGGGGTTTAACCAACTAATTACTTCCAGAAGAACACAAAAACACCAAAATTTCACCTGGGAAACCCATAGTTCGGTAGAAATTAGCTTTGAAAAATTCATAAGCATTGAAAAAGTCCTAAGAATACTCCTAGCCTCATTAAGGCCACTAATTACCCCCCAATCGATACGAGGATCATAGCTTTGCATTCAGCATGCTCAGGAGTACATATACTGAGATTTTCAGCAAAATCAAATTTTTGACCAAAAACATAAGTCTTATGCCTTAGTAATTTTTTGACCAAAATTGACTTTTCTCTCGGAATTGAAATTTGAGGGGTTTAACCAATTAATTACTTCCACAAGAACACAAAAACACCAAAATTTCACCTGTGAAACCCATAGTTGGCTAGTAATTAGCTTTGAAAAAGTCCTAAGCATTGAAAATGTCCTAAAAATACTCCAAGCCTCATTAAGGCCACTAATTACCCCCCAATCGAAACGAGGATCATAGCTTTGCATTCAGCATGCTCAGGAGTACATATACTGAGATTTTCAGCAAAATCAAATTTTTGACCATAAACATAAGTCTTATGCCTTAGTAATTTTTTGACCAAAATTGACTTTTCTCTCGGAATTGAAATTTGAGGGGTTTAACCAATTAATTACTTCCAGAAGAACAGAAAAACACCAAAATTTCACCTGGGAAACCCATAGTTCGGTAGAAATTAGCTTTGAAAAATTCCTAAGCATTGAAAAAGTCCTAAAAATACTCCTGGCCTCATTAAGGCCACTAATTACCCCCCAATCGAAACGAGGATCATAGCATTGCATTCAGCATGCTCAGGAGTACATATACTGAGATTTTCAGCAAAATCAAATTTTTGACCAAAAACATAAGTCTTATGCCTTAGTAATTTTTTGACCAAAACTGACTTTTCTCTCGGAATTGAAATTTGAGGGGTTTAACCAATTAATTACTTCCACAAGAACACAAAAACACCAAAATTTCACCTGTGAAACCCATAGTTGTCTAGTAATTAGCTTTGAAAAAGTCCTAAGCATTGAAAATGTCCTAAAAATACTACAAGCCTCATTAAGGCCACTAATTACCCCCCAATCGAAACGAGGATCACAGCTTTGCATTCAGCATGCTCAGGAGTACATATACTGAGATTTTCAGCAAAATCAAATTTTTGACCATAAACATAAGTCTTATGCCTTAGTAATTTTTTTACTAAAATTGACTTTTCTCTCGGAATTGAAATTTGAGGGGTTTAACCAATTAATTACTTCCACAAGAACACAAAAACACCAAAATTTCACCTGTGAAACCCATAGTTGGCTAGTAATTAGCTTTGAAAAAGTCCTAAGCATTGAAAATGTCCTAAAAATACTCCAAGCCTCATTAAGGCCACTAATTACCCCCCAATCGAAACGAGGATCATAGCTTTGCATTCAGCATGCTCAGGAGTACATATACTGAGATTTTCAGCAAAATCAAATTTTTGACCAAAAACATAAGTCTTATGCCTTAGTAATTTTTTGACCAAAATTGACTTTTCTCTCGGAATTGAAATTTGAGGGGTTTAACCAATTAATTACTTCCACAAGAACAGAAAAACACCAAAATTTCACCTGGGAAACCCATAGTTCGGTAGAAATTAGCTTTGAAAAATTCCTAAGCATTGAAAGTCCTAAAAATACTCCAAGCCTCATTAAGGCCACTAATTACCCCCCAATCGAAACGAGGATCATAGCTTTGCATTCAGCATGCTCAGGAGTACATATACTGAGATTTTCAGCAAAATCAAATTTTTGACCAAAAACATAAGTCTTATGCCTTAATAATTTTTAGACCAAAATTGAATTTTCTCTCGGAATTGAAATTTGAGGGGTTTAACCAATTAATTACTTCCAGAAGAACACAAAAACACCAAAATCTCACCTGGGAAACCCATAGTTGGGCAGAAATTAGCTTTGAAAAATTCCTAAGCATTGAAAAATTCCTAAAAATACTCCTAGCCTCATTAAGGCCACTAATTACCCCCCAATCGAAACGAGGATCATAGCTTTGCATTCAGCATGCTCAGGAGTACATATACTGAGATTTTCAGCAAAATCAAATTTTTGACCAAAAACATAAGTCTTATGCCTTAGTAATTTTTTGACTAAAATTGACTTTTCTCTCGGAAGTGAAATTTGAGGGGTTTAACCAATTAAATACTTCCAGAAGAACTGAAAAACACCAAAATTTCACCTGTGAAACCCATAGTTGGCTAGTAATTAGCTTTGAAAAAGTCCTAAGCATTGAAAATGTCCTAAAAATACTACAAGCCTCATTAAGGCCACTAATTACCCCCCAATCGAAACGAGGATCATAGCTTTGCATTCAGCATGCTCAGGAGTACATATACTGAGATTTTCAGCAAAATCAAATTTTTTACCAAAAACATAAGTCTTATGCCTTAATAATATTTTGACCAAAATTGACTTTTCTCTCGGAATTGGAATTTGAGGGGTTTAACCAATTAATTACTTCCAGAAGAACACAAAAACACCAAAATCTCACCTGGGAAACCCAATAGTTGGCTTAGTGCCTAAGCATTGAAAAAGTCCTAAAAATACTCCAAGCCTCATTAAGGCCACTAATTACCCCCCAATCGAAACGAGGATCATAGCTTTGCATTCAGCATGCTCAGGAGTACATATACTGAGATTTTCAGCAAAATCAAATTTTTGACCAAAACCATAAATTTGAGACTTAGGTTTAACCAATTAACTACTTCCAGAAGAACCTTTTTAACAAGCATTGAAAAAAATACTGCCTCATTAAGGCTTTCGAAACGAGGATCATAGCTTTGCATATGCTCATGAGATTTTCAGCAAAATCAAATTGTCTTATGCCTTAGGACCAAAATTGACTTTTCTCTCTGAATTGAAATTTGAGGGGTTTAACCAATTAACTACTTCCAGAAGAACAGAAATCAACAAAATTTCACCTGGGAAACCCATAGTTGGCTAGTAATTAGCTTTGAAAAAGTCCTAAGCATTGAAAAAGTCCTAAAAATACTCCAAGCCTCATTAAGGCGACTATTTACCCCCAATCGAAACGAGGATCATAGCTTTGCATTCAGCATGCTCGTGAGTACATATACTGTGATTTTCAGCAAAATCAAATTTTTGACCAAAACCATAAGTCTTATGCCTTAATAATTTTTAGGCCAAAATTGACTTTTCTCTCGGAATTTAAATTTGAGGGGTTTAACCAATTAATTACTTCCAGAAGAACACAAAAACACCAAAATTTCACCTGGGAAACCCATAGTTGGGTAGAAATTAGCTTTGAAAAAGTCCTAAGCATTGAAAAAGTCCTAAAAATACTCCAAACGTCATTAAGGCCACTAATTACCCCCAATCGAAGCGAGGATCATAGCTTTGGAATCAGCATGCTCAGGAGTACATATACTGAGATTTTCAGCAAAATCAAATTTTTTACCAAAAACATAAGTCTTATGCCTTAATAATATTTTGACCAAAATTGACTTTTCTCTCGGAATTGGAATTTGAGGGGTTTAACTAATCAATTACTTCCAGAAGAACACAGAAACACCAAAATCTCACCTGGGAACCAATAGTTGGCTAGTAATTAGCATTGAAAAAGTCTTAAATATTTGAAAAAGTCCTAAAAATACTCCAAGCCTCATTAAGGCCACTAATTACCCCCCCCCCATCGAAATGAGGATCATATATTTGCAATCAGCATGCTCAAGAGTACATATACTGAGATTTTCAGCAAATTCAAATTTTTGGCCAAAAACATAGGATTTTTTCAATGCTAATTACTAGCCAACTATGGGTTTCCCAGGTGAGATTTTGGTGTTTTTGTGTTCTTCTGGAAATAATTAATTGGTGAAACCCCTCAAATTCCAATTCCGAGAGAAAAGTATATTTTGGTAAAAAAATTACTTATGTTTTTGGCTAAAAATTTGATTTTGCTGAAAATCTCAGTATATGTACTCTTGAGCATGCTGATTGCAAATATATGATCCTCATTTCGATGGGGGGGGGGGTAATTAGTGGCCTTAATGAGGCTTGGAGTATTTTTAGGGCTTTTCAATGCTAATTAAACTTTAATATTCGAAATATTCCATTCACTCCGGCTGCAGTGGCTGGGCCTTCTCCATCGCCTTGACGTGATGTTGGTAGCCCTTCATAAACATCAGCCTCTCAAAGCTGCCATTTGACAAGGTGGCTCTCTTGGCCCTAAAGATATCTTTGCACGTACTAACACGCAGTCAGCCAAGCATGCCTGACTGGCTGTTGGAGACACTCGTCGCGGCGTCACACGCTTAGAACAGATAGGAACAAACATGTATAAATTTTGTTAGCGGAACTAAATTTAGTGGAAGCTAATTGGTCCGCAAATGGTTTCCAAAGTTAGCGAAAATGGTAATCCGCTAACGAGAAAGTTAGCTTCGCTAATTAGCGGTTAGCGGAACCTTACCCACCACTGCACACAAGACACATACAAATATATAATAATGGAAAAAACCTCTCAAAATAATCAGAAACAAAACAACAAAATCTGTGCTTTGCTATAACTTCAAGAGTGAGGTGCGTCCCCGTCTGGAGTACTGTCACCCCATTTGCTCACTGAGGTATGCTAGAGACTGTCAATTGATTGAAAATATCCAAAGGAGGGCCACTAGACTGGTGCCTGCTCTACGGAGCTTCAATTACCCAGAGAGATTGGAGCTCCTGCAACTACCTAGCTTATACTACAGACATCTCAGGGGGCACTACTTGGTCGAATGTACATACCTGGAACTGGCAGACATCTGCCACACAAGAGGTCACAGCTCAAGGTTGAAGAAGCCACAAGTCCAAAAAACTGTGACGGCAAACTTTTTCGTAGTGAAAATTGTGAACTCTTGAACAATCTGCCAGAGAACATTGTGACGACACCGAGTGTGAGCTCATTCAAGGCCAGACTTGACCAATACTGGAGCAGGTTCCGATATATTCAGGAGCCAGTGCATGCCCAGTATTTGCTAACAGTGCATAATAGAGACATGACCGATCGCCCAAGCGCCTAACAAGCCGATCAGTGGCGAAGAGGATAAAAGATAAAAGTTAAAAAAGTATGGTCCATCATGGCAAAAGCTGCAGAGAGATCCAGCAAGACCAGAAGGGAGGACATTCCTGTGCAAGTGTTTATTACCAAATTGTTATGAATTTTTCATGAAGCAGTTTCAGTTGAATGATGCTTCCTATAGGTTTTATGTCATTTAAGAGAAGTACAGTCCCAGTTATGTGATAAAATTGTGATAATGTCATAAAATATAACCCTGTGAACATAATTCCAATTATTAATATTATGGCCATGACATAATGTCTCACCAAACCCTAAGTTAACTAACACAATATAAAATGCGGTCAAATTTTTTACTATGATTCAATGAGCCAAAAACATACTGCTTGCAGTAAAAACATTACCCAGCCTTATCAGTCTGAACAGTGTGCCATGTAATTGAAAATGTCCTGATCCTTTGGTAATGGGCATGTTCTGCCAAAGGGTGTTTTAGTACTAAGGATTTCACAAGTTACTTGCTAATGTCTCATTGGTCATGAAAAAAACGGGAGCAAGCAAACGAAAGTAAAAAATTATTCTATTTAATTATAATATGTACCATATATTAAGATTAAAAGAACTGCAATACATGCTATAAAAAAATATGCTTCCAACTGCAATTAATATGAGATAATCAAAGTCCCTCAACAATATCAATATCTCTTCTTAAGTAACTGTTGGTATCCTTACCATACTGTGTATACTTGGTGGCCTCATCCATAATTCGCTCAGAGCCCCAGCCTTTCTCTGGCAACTTGGTTAAATACGGAGCATTATCGATGGCTTGGTTTAGATCATGTGTCATCGAAACTGATACCTGACACAAGAGGCATAAATTATTATGAAGAATTTAGAAACACAGTGTGGAAGTTTTTTTCTATCAATAATTTTGACAACAATTACAGTACAGTACTGTAGTATTCATACTTTTTAATATGTCAGTAAAATGGTACTGTAAACACAAACTCGAGATTCAATGGGAAACTATCCCATCCAATTATCTGTGTTTTAACCCTTGTATCCTTCAAAATCTCAGGGATGACCACTTATATATTTTCAACACATACTTCAGGAATCCTGTTACACTTTTCATTTCTCAGGCTGGTTTTTAATGGCATCTGAGTCATACACATAATTGGTATTAAATGCCTATCTAGCTGTCTGAAATTTACCAAAGTACAGTTCATCAAAATTCCATGGAAAGAGAAATCTACGAGTTGAAATTAAAAAAAAATGTTTGTGGGTCAGAGGTTAGATAATGAAACCTCACCAGAAAGATTTATTTCACACATAAACCTCTCAGATTTTTTATCTCTCTGGGGACACGGCATTTAATTTAATTCATCCGTCGTAGTCCCTGCATTTCCCTGGCCCTTCTACCCTGAACTTTTGCCCCTAATATTTTTCCTATTATCCCTTCTTCCCTTAACTATAACCAAAGTACAGTACAGTCCTGTACCTGTATAACATTTTCCTTATTCTTTAATTTTATATTTCTCTTGATGTTTTTGCCAATCTTAGAATGTCTTCAATTGTTTTCCTGTTAGTGTAAATTGTTTTTTACCATTCTCCTATAATACCACATTTAAGAGGCCTCTAAACTTCTTCTGGTATTATCTGAAGGTATCCACATTTATGATCCATACAACAGTAGTGGCCATACATAGCATTTCACCAGCAAATTTCTCAAACCGAGCTTAATGTACCTTTTTATCAGATATCTTTGATTATGAAACACTGTTTTTGGTTGACCTAATCATGTTTTAATTCGTTAGGTACATCAACCATCACAGCTCATTTTATTGCCTACTTTATGTATAAAAATTTCCTTTTGCTTAAGATCCCTGTTGCCTACCATGATTTTTCATTTTGGATTTGTTTTTAATTTGTGGGGCAAGGTAATGGGGCCAAAAATATTCTAGATGAAAGAACAAATGGTAAAACCAATAAAATAACAATATTGCCCAACAGCATTCCAGTTTTGAATTCATGGACCTCATTTCGTTTACACCTGCATGAAAGTTATATGAACAGTCCAGAACAAAAGACCTATAACCTCTCCTGCAGCTCCACAAACCCAGAGATTCAGACTCGTGAACCCGAAGCAATAAAAACTGATGCATTGTTTTGTCCATGGATGTTTCGGATTCATGAATCTGAATCTCAGAGTTCGTGGAGCAGCAGAAGAGGTAATATGTCTTTTGTTCAGGACTGTACATGTGCAATACAAAACAGGTTAAGATATAAAAACATTTATGTGGGTATACCACTAACTTTAACAGCTAAAGCTTAACTCTTGTGCATGGGGTCCCTTCTCTGCTGAATAAAATTGTCTGGTGGTAAACAAATAAAATATTAAGAATGGCATCCTCATGGTAAAGGGGTTAATGTTTACATAATGTTTTAAAGATGGACAGCTGCAACACCAAGGTTTAAGTTTGGGTGGAACTGTGACTTATAAAAAGTGCACATAAAAGTAGAGTACAGTACTGTACAATACTATAAAAATAACTTTCTAGACTGGCTGAAACCTTTCTGGTCTAATCTTGCTTTACTCACTGCTCCAACTAAAGGTTCAAAACAAACTTTAAAATCACAAACCTTTTCTATTTCCTCCTCAATTTTGGCTTTCACTGTTGGAACCTTTCTAGCCAACTTGAACACTGTCTTTTTTCCCCTTTCAAAGAGAGCTGAAAAACAAATATATATATCAGCATTGTGGTTATCAGCATATATATATATATATATATATATATATATATATATATATATATATATATATATATATATATATATATATATATATATATATATATATATATATATATATATATATATATATATATATGAAATAAATCAATAAATACTATCTATATACACTAAGGTACAGTACAGTATGTCCAATAATCATATTCCTACTTTTCAGCTGGGTAAACTATAATCATCAAAATATTGCTACTATCCAAAAATTACACACTAAAGTAGTAAGCATCAAGTTTGTGTAGGGGAAGTAAAGTTTGAATAGAGAAAGGAAATAACAGTTGCAAAATAAATACCGTACTTTCATCTTTAAAGAGAAAGTTTTTAGCCCACGCTAGTAGGATGGTCGCTCCTGCTGTCCTCAAGATAATCTCCCAAGCTGGTTTACCTTCACATAATTCATTGACATACTCCTGAGCCATCACAAGATATTTATGGGAAACTTCCATTTTTGTCTGTAGAAAGAAAAACATCTCATAAGACTACAAAAGCAGCAAGAAAGCATCCACGTTACCAAGAAAAGAGTAAAATTCAGAGGACAGATACGGCACTGTATATATAAGTTTTAAGGAAGGCCAAGTGAAGAGAAGCACATCCTGTGGTATTTTACTCAATTACCCTAAGGCTTATAAACTCAAGAGACAAAATTTAATGAGTTAATACAGGTGTAGCTGTATTACACTTATAAGCATTTCAATTTCCTACTGTCACCCCAAATATTTCTATGGAGGAATGCATTTGTCAGAAAACTGTGTGAATAATAGATACAGACACAAAATTTCAAATCCAGATCAACCCAGCTACATACAATGTACGTACTGGATTTATGAACAAGAACCAAAAAATCAATAATGTAATATCTGGCTGAGCTAAGTTGCTTTTGGATACCATTCAATGGCAAAGAAGCAAACACCAGATAAAAACCATAATTATCACTGTACTGTAATTGTATAAACTTATTGACCTTGTAATACAATCTCCCACTATTCAGGCTGGTCACTGATAAAGGTTGTCAAGATAACAAGATAACAATAGTACAAGCCACATACTAAAATAAACTTACCATAAAACACTAACATGTGATTTATCAACCACAATTTTCATTCTCTCTCTACCATGATAAAGCTTGGATTACCATCATTTACATAGAGAAACTAAATCACAAACAAAATACAGTATCAGGATAAACACACAGTTAAGACAATGCAATTGGTATACAGTACAGTACAAAAAATTTGATATTACAGTAAATCCCTCAATTTACATGGTGCATTAGAGTATTTTTCCAAGGTTTCACTTATAATGAAGATATTAGTGATGACCTCGACATGTGCGCAAAAATCCCTCTTCTATGGTGAAAATTATCACCAGAGTCTGTAAAAGAGAATGAATGACATCCCAAGAGCCCAGGTCATCACCAGCATCAGGAAAATTAGATGTACCTGTATTTGAAGGGGCGTGTAGTGGGTGAGTGCTGAAGAGGAGAAGGAAGAACGGTGTGGCTGTGACACAGGGCCCCCAGTGTGGCACTGATTGGCTCAGCCATCTCCCCAGGTTGTTATCGATATCCGCCCAACCAACACCAAAAGAACTAACACTCGCCCAATTAAATGTATTTTTATGAACATCTAGTGTATGTGTATTCCAATTGTTTTATGTTAGAAAAATTAGCTTAGAATGAGAGATATTTAATCCTTTTCTCATTTTCCAAACAGTGTTTTCTTTATCGAGTCTCAGGTAGAGGAATATTTCAACAATTGATGTTCCTTAATTCGTCCACCACCTGCCTGCCATGCCCCTCTGTACACTTTTCTTTACAAACTCTCATTTCAATTATATGGTACAGTACATTTAACTGGCTAGGAAATAACCTATAAAGATCTCATTGTGATATGTTTAGTGTCAATATTTTAACAGCAAAGCTGGACAGTTACTGAGCCAACACCTTTTTTGAATACCTGTAATGTACGTATACTGTATATATTACAGTACTTTAAAATAGCTTTTTTCCTGGTACAGTAATTTTATTTTACTTGAGTAACA
>NW_024745073.1:2882198-2910844 GCF_018991925.1 Homarus americanus
GCCTCATTAAGGCCACTAATTACCCTCCAATCGAAACGAGGATCATAGATTTGCAATTAGCATGCTCAGGAGTATATATACTGAGATTTTCAGCAAAATCAAATTTTTGGCCAAAAACATAAGCCTTATACCTTACTCATTTTTTGACCAAAATTGACTTTTGTCTCGTAATTGGAATTTGAGGAGTTTAACCAATTAATTACTTCCAGAAGACCACAAAAACACCAAAATCTCACCTGGAAAACGCATAGTTGGCTAGTAATTTGCATTGAAAAAGTCCTAAGCATTGAAAAAGTCCTAAAAATACTCCAAGCCTCATTAAGGCCACTAAATACTATCCAATCGAAACGAGGATCATAGATTTGCAATCAGCGGCTCAGAAGTACATATACAGAGATTTTCAACAAAATCATATTTTTGGCCAAAAATATAAGTCTTTTACCTTAGTAATTTTTTGACCAAAATAGACTTTTCTCTCGGAATTGAAATTTGAGGGGTTTAACCAATTAATTACTTCCGCAAAGAACACAAAAACACCAAAATCTCACCTGGAAAACCCATAGTTGGCTCGTAATTACATTTGAAAAAGTCCAAAGCATTGAAAAAGTCCGAAAAATACTCCACGCCTCATTAAGGCCACTAATTACTATCCAATCGAAACGAGGATCATAGATTTGCAATCAGCGGCTCAGGATTACATATACTGAGATTTTCAGCAAAATCAATTTTTGGCCAAAAACATAAGTCTTATACCTTAGTAATTTTTTTACCACAATAGACTTTTCTCTCGGAATTAGAATTTGAGGGGTCTAACCAATTAATTACTTCCAGAAGAACATAAAAACACCAAAATCTCACCTGGAAAACCCATAGTTGGCTCGTAATTACATTTGAAAAAGTCCAAAGCATTGAAAAAGTTCCTAAAAATACTCCAAGCATCATTCAGGCCACTAATTACTATCCAATCGAAACGAGGATCATAGATTTGCAATCAGCGGCTCAGAAGTACATATACAGAGATTTTCAGCAAAATCAAATTTTTGGCCAAAAACATAAGTCTTTTACCTTAGTAATTTTTTGACCAAAATAGACTTTTCTCTCGGAATTAGAATTTGAGGGGCCTAACCAATTAATTACTTCCAGAAGAACACAAAAACACCAAAATCTCACCTGGAAAACCCATAGTTGGCTCGTAATTACATTTGAAAAAGTCCAAAGCACTGAAAAAGTCCTAAAAATACTCCAAGCCTCATTAAGGCCACTAATTACCCTCCAATCGAAACGAGGATCATAGATTTGCAATCAGCGTGCTCACGAGTACATATACTGAGATCTTCAACAAAATCAAATTTTTGACCAAAACATAAGCCTTATACCTTAGTAATTTTTTACCAAAATAGACTTTTCTCTCGGAATTGAAATTTGAGGGGTTTAACCAATTAATTACTTCCAGAAGAACACAAAAACACCAAAATCTCAAATGGGAAACACATAGTTGGCTAGTAATTAGCATTGAAAAAGTCCTAAAAATACTCCAAGCCTCATTAAGGCCACTAATTACCCTCCAATCGAAACGACGATCATAGATTTGCAATCAGCGTGCTCACGAGTACATATACTGAGATCTTCAACAAAATCAAATTTTTGACCAAAACATAAGCCTTATACCTTAGTAATTTTTTTACCAAAATAGACTTTTCTCTCGGAATTGAAATTTGAGGGGTTTAACCAATTAATTACTTCCAGAAGAACACAAAAACACCAAAATCTCACCTGGGAAACACATAGTTGGCTAGTAATTAGCATTGAAAAAGTCCAAAGCATTGAAAAAGTCCTAAAAATACTCCAAGCCTCATTAAGGCCACTAATTATTATCCAATCGAAACGAGGATCATAGATTTGCAATCAGCGGCTCAGGATTACATATACTGAGATTTTCAGCAAAATCATCTACAAAAAACATATAAGTCTTATACCTTAGTAATTTTTACCAAAATAGACTTTTCTCTCGGAAATGGAATTTGAGAGGTTTAACCAATTAATTACTTCCAGAAGAACACAAAAACACCCAAATCTCACATGGGAAACCCATAGTTGGCTAGTAATTAGCATTGAAAAATTCATAAGCGTTGAAAAAGTCCTAAAAATACTCCAAGCTTCATTAAGGCCACTAATTACCCTCCAATCGAAACGAGGATCATAGATTTGCAAAAAGCGTGCTCAGGAGTACATATACTGAGATTTCCAGCAAAATCAATTTTTTGGCCAAAAACATAAGTCTAATACCTTAGTAATTTTTTGACCAAAATAGACTTTTCTATCGGAATTGAATTTTGAGGGGTTTAACCAATTAATTACTTCCAGAAGAACACAAAAACACCAAAATCTCACCTGGGAAACCCATAGTTGGCTAGTAATTAGCATTGAAAAATTCATAAGCGTTGAAAAAGTCCTAAAAATACTCTAAGCTTCATTAAGGCCACTAATTACCCTCCAATCGAAACGAGGATCATAGATTTGCAAAAAGCGTGCTCAGGAGTACATATACTGAGATTTCCAGCACAATCAATTTTTTGGCCAAAAACATAAGTCTAATACCTTAGTAATTTTTTGACCAAAATAGACTTTTCTTTCGGAATTGAATTTTGTAGGGTTTAACCAATTAATTCCTTCCAGAAGAACACAAAAACACCAAAATCTCACCTGGGAAACCCATAGTTGGCTAGTAATTAGCATTGAAAAATTGATAAGCGTTGAAAAAGTCCTAAAAATACTCCAAGCCTCATTAAGACCACTAATTACCCTCCAATCGAAACGAGGATCATAGAAATGCAAAAAGCGTGCTCAGGAGTACATATACTGAGATTTCGAGCAAAATCAATTTTTTGGCCGAAAACATAAGTCTAATACCTTAGTAATTTTTTGACCATAATAGACTTTTCTATCGGAATTGAATTTTGAGGGGTTTAACCAATTAATTACTTCCAGAAGAACACAAAAACACCAAAATCTCACCTGGGAAACCCATAGTTGGCTAGTAATTAGCATTGAAAAATTCATAAGCGTTGAAAAAGTCCTAAAAATACTCCAAGCCTCATTAAGACCACTAATTACCCTCCAATCGAAACGAGGATCATAGAATTGCAAAAGGCGTGCTCAGGAGTACATATACTGAGATTTCCAGCAAAATCAATTTTTTGGCCAAAATCATAAGTCTAATACCTTAGTAATTTTTTGACCAAAATAGACTTTTCTCTCGGAATTGAATTTTGAGGGGTTTAACCAATTAATTACTTCCAGAAGAACACAAAAACACCAACATCTCACCTGGGAAACCCATAGTTGGCTAGTAATTAGCATTGAAAAATTCATAAGCGTTGAAAAAGTCCTAAAAATACTCCAAGCCTCATTAAGACCACTAATTACCCTCCAATCGAAACGAGGATCATAGAATTGCAAAAAGCGTGCTCAGGCGTACATATACTGAGATTTCCAGCAAAATAAATTTTTTGGCCAAAACATAAGTCTAATACCTTAGTAATTTTTTGACCAAAATAGACTTTTCTCTCGGAATTGAATTTTGAGGGGTTTAACCAATTAATTGCTTCCAGAAGAACATAAAAACACCAAAATCTCACCTGGGAAACCCATAGTTGGCTAGTAATTAGCATTGAAAAATTCATAAGCGTTGAAAAAGTCCTAAAAATACTCCAAGCCTCATTAAGGCCACTAATTACCCTCCAATCGAAACGAGGATCATAGATTTGCAAAAAGCGTGCTCAGGAGTACATATACTGAGATTTCCAGCAAAATCAATTTTTTGGCCAAAAACATAAGTCTAATACCTTAGTAATTTTTTTGACTAAAATAGACTTTTCTACCGGAATTGAATTTTGAGGGGTTTAACCAATTAATTACTTCCAGAAGAACACAAAAACACCAAAATCTCACCTGGGAACCCATAGTTGGCTAGTAATTAGCATTGAAAAATTCATAAGCGCTGAAAAAGTCCTAAAAATACTCCAAGCCTCATTAAGATAGTACCTAATCAGAAACGAGGATAATAAGCTGCGTTAGCATGCTCCGAAATTACATATACTGAGATTTTCAGCAAAATCAAATTTTTGACAAAAAACATAAGTCTTATGCCTTAATACTTTTTAGACCAAAATTGACTTTTCTCTCGGAATTGAAATTTGAATGGGTTAACCAATTAATTACTTCTAGAAGAACACAAAAACACCAAAATCTCACCTGGGAAACCCATAGTTGGGCAGAAATTGGCTTAGAAAAAGTCGTAAGCATTGAAAAAGTCCTAAAAATACTCCAAGCCTCATTAAGGCCACTAATTACCCCCCAATCGAAACGAGGATCATAGCTTTGCATTCGGCATGCTCAGGAGTACATATACTGAGATTTTCAGCAAAATCGAATTTTTGACCAAAAACATAAGTCTTATGCCTTAGTAATTTTTTGACTAAAATTGACTTTTCTCTCGGAATTGAAATTTGACGGGTTTAACCAATTAATTACTTCCACAAGAACAGAAAAACACCAAAATTTAACCTGGGAAACCCATAGTTGGCTAGTAATTAGCTTTGAAAAAGTCCTAAGCGTTGAAAATGTCCTAAAAATACTCCAAGCCTCATTAAGGCCACTAATTACCCCCAATCGAAACGAGGATCACAGCTTTGCATTCAGCATGCTCAGGAGTACATATACTGAGATTTTCAGCAAAATCAAATTTTTGACCATAAACATAAGTCTTATGCCTTAGTAATTTTTTGACCAAAATTGACTTTTCTCTCTGAATTGAAATTTGAGGGGTTTAACCAAATAACTACTTCCAGAAGAACAGAAAAACACCAAAATTTCACCTGGGAAACCCATAGTTCGGTAGAAATTAGCTTTGAAAAATTCCTAAGCATTGAAAAAGTCCTAAGAATACTCCTAGCCTCATTAAGGCCACTAATTACCCCCCAATCGAAACGAGGATCATAGCTTTGCATTCAGCATGCTCAGGAGTACATATACTGAGATTTTCAGCAAAATCAAATTTTTGACAAAAAACATAAGTCTTATGCCTTAGTAATTTTTTGACTAAAATTGACTTTTCTCTCGGAATTGAAATTTGAGGGGTTTAACCAATTAATTACTTCCACAAGAACACAAAAACACCAAAATTTCACCTGTGAAACCCATAGTTGGCTAGTAATTAGCTTTGAAAAAGTCCTAAGCATTGAAAATGTCCTAAAAATACTACAAGCCTCATTAAGGCCACTAATTACCCCCAATCGAAACGAGGATCACAGCTTTGCATTCAGCATGCTCAGGAGTACATATACTGAGATTTTCAGCAAAATCAAATTTTTGACCATAAACATAAGTCTTATGCCTTAGTAATTTTTTGACCAAAATTGACTTTTCTCTCGGAATTGAAATTTGAGGGGTTTAACCAATTAATTACTTCCAGAAGAACAGAAAAACACCAAAAATTTCACCTGGAAACCCATGGATTGATTGAAATTAGCTGAAAAAAATTCTAAGCATTGAAAAAGTCTAAAAATATACAGCGCCATTAAGGCCACTAGTACCCCCAATCGAAACGAGGTTCATAGCTTTGCATTCAGCATGCTCAGGAGTACCTCTTTGAGATTTTCAGCAAAATCAAATTGCAGCCAAAAACATAAGTCTTATGTAATACTTTTTGAGCCAAAATTGACTTTTCTCTCAGAATTGAAATTTGAGAGTTTAACCAATTAATTAGCTTCCAGAAGAACACAAAACACCAAAATCTCACCTGGGGAAACCCATAGTTGGGCAGAAATTTGCTTAGAAAAAGTCCTAAGCATTGAAAAAGTCCTAAAAATACTCCAAGCCTCATTAAGGCCACTAATGATCCCCCAATCGAAACGAGGATCATAGGTTTGCATTCAGCATGCTCAGGAGTACATATACTGAGATTTTCAGCAAAATCAAATTTTTGACCAAAAACATAAGTCTAATGCCTTAGTAATTTTTTGACCAAAATTGACTTTTCTCTCGGAATTGAAATTTGAGGGGTTTAACCAATTAATTACTTCCAGAAGAACACAAAAAAACCAAAATTTCACCTGGGAAACCCATAGTTGGCTAGTAATTAGCTTTGAAAAAGTCCTAAGCATTGAAAATGTCCTAAAAATACTACAAGCCTCATTAAGGCCACTAATTACCCCCAATCGAAACGAGGATCACAGCTTTGCATTCAGCATGCTCAGGAGTACATATACTGAGATTTTCAGCAAAATCAAATTTTTGACCATAAGCATAAGTCTTATGCCTTAATACTTTTTAGACCAAAATTGACTTTTCTCTCGGAATTGAAATTTGAATGGTTTAACCAATTAATTACTTCCAGAAGAACACAAAAACACCAAAATCTCACCTGGGAAACCCATAGTTGGGCAGAAATTTGCTTAGAAAAAGTCCTAAGCATTGAAAAAGTCCTAAAAATACTCCAAGCCTCATTAAGGCCACTAATGATCCCCCAATCGAAACGAGGATCATAGGTTTGCATTCAGCATGCTCAGGAGTACATATACTGAGATTTTCAGCAAAATCAAATTTTTGACCAAAAACATAAGTCTAATGCCTTAGTAATTTTTTGACCAAAATTGACTTTTCTCTCGGAATTGAAATTTGAGGGGTTTAACCAATTAATTACTTCCAGAAGAACACAAAAAAACCAAAATTTCACCTGGGAAACCCATAGTTGGCTAGTAATTAGCTTTGAAAAAGTCCTAAGCATTGAAAATGTCCTAAAAATACTACAAGCCTCATTAAGGCCACTAATTACCCCCAATCGAAACAGGGTTCATCAACTTTGCATTCAGCATGCTCAGGAGTGCATATGCTGAGATTTTCCTTAAAATCAAATTTTGACCAAAAACACTAAGTCTTTATGCCTTAATACTTTTTAGACCAAGTGACTTTTCTCTTGGGTGAAATTTGAATGGTTTAACCAATTAATTACTTCCAGAAAGAACACTTACAAAAACACAAAAAAATCTCACCTGGGAAACCCATAGTTGGGCAGAAATTAGCTTAAGAAAAAGTCCTAAGCTTTGAAAAAGTCTCAAAATACTCAAGCCTCATTAAGGCCTGATGACCCCCCAATCGAAACGAGGATCACAGCTTTGCATTCAGCATGCTCAGGAGTACATATACTGAGATTTTCAGCAAAATCAAATTTTTGACCATAAACATAAGTCTTATGCCTTAGTAATTTTTTTACTAAAATTGACTTTTCTCTCGGAATTGAAATTTGAGGGGTTTAACCAATTAATTACTTCCACAAGAACACAAAAACACCAAAATTTCACCTGTGAAACCCATAGTTGGCTAGTAATTAGCTTTGAAAAAGTCCTAAGCATTGAAAATGTCCTAAAAATACTCCAAGCCTCATTAAGGCCACTAATTACCCCCCAATCGAAACGAGGATCATAGCTTTGCATTCAGCATGCTCAGGAGTACATATACTGAGATTTTCAGCAAAATCAAATTTTTGACCATAAACATAAGTCTTATGCCTTAGTAATTTTTTGACCAAAATTGACTTTTCTCTCGGAATTGAAATTTGAGGGGTTTAACCAATTAATTACTTCCAGAAGAACAGAAAAACACCAAAATTTCACCTGGGAAACCCATAGTTCGGTAGAAATTAGCTTTGAAAAATTCCTAAGCATTGAAAAAGTCCTAAAAATACTCCTGGCCTCATTAAGGCCACTAATTACCCCCCAATCGAAACGAGGTTCATAGCTTTGCATTCAGCATGCTCAGGAGTACATATACTGAGATTTTCAGCAAAATCAAATTTTTGACCAAAAACATAAGTCTTATGCCTTAATACTTTTTAGACCAAAATTGACTTTTCTCTTGGAATTGAAATTTGAATGGTTTAACCAATTAATTACTTCCAGAAGAACACAAAAACACCAAAATCTCACCTGGGAAACCCATAGTTGGGCAGAAATTAGCTTAGAAAAAGTCCTAAGCATTGAAAAAGTCCTAAAAATACTCCAAGCCTCATTAAGGCCACAAATGACCCCCCAATCGAAACGAGGATCATAGGTTTGCATTCAGCATTCTCAGGAGTACATAAACTGAGATTTTCAGCAAAATCAAATTTTTGACCATAAACATAAGTCTTATGCCTTAGTAATTTTTTGACCAAAATTGACTTTTCTCTCGGAATTGAAATTTGAGGGGTTTAACCAATTAATTACTTCCAGAAGAACTGAAAAACACCAAAATTTCACCTGTGAAACCCATAGTTGGCTAGTAATTAGCTTTGAAAAAGTCCTAAGCATTGAAACAGTCCTAAAAATACTCCAAGCCTCATTAAGGTGACTAATTACCCCCCAATCGAAACGAGGATAATAGCTTTGCATTCAGCATGCTCAGGAGTACATATACTGAGATTTTCAACGGAAATCACATTTTGGACCAAAAACATAAGTCCTAATACCTTAATACTTTTGGAGCCAAAAGTCGGCTTTTCTCTCGGAATTGAAATTTGAGGGTTTAACCAGATAATTACTTCCAGAAGATCACAAAAACACCCAAAATCTCACCTGGAAACCCATAGTTGGGCAGAAATTGAAAGCTTAGAAAAAGTCCTAGCAGTGAAAAAGTCTAAAAATACTCCAAAGCCTCGTGGGCCACTAATTACCCCCCAATCGAAACGATGAACATAGCTTTGCATTCCAGCATGCACAGAATTACATATACTGAGATTTTCATAAAATCGAATTTTGACCAAAACATAAGTCTCTTATGCCTTAGTAATTTTTTGACTAAAATTGACTTTTCTCGGAATTGAAATTTGAGGGGTTTAACCAATTAATTACTTCCACAAGAACACAAAAACACCAAAATTTCACCTGTGAAACCCATAGTTGGCTAGTAATTAGCTTTGAAAAAGTCCTAAGCATTGAAAATGTCCTAAAAATACTCCAAGCCTCATTAAGGCCACTAATTACCCCCCAATCGAAACGAGGATCATAGCTTTGCATTCAGCATGCTCAGGAGTACATATACTGAGATTTTCAGCAAAATCAAATTTTTGACCAAAAACATAAGTCTTATGCCTTAGTAATTTTTTGACCAAAACTGACTTTTCTCTCGGAATTGAAATTTGAGGGGTTTAACCAGTGTAGTACTTCCAGAAGAACACAAAACGCAAAATTTCACCTGGAAACCCATAGTTGGCTAGTAATTGCTTTGAAAAATTCTAAAGCATTGAAAAATTCTAAAAATGCTCCTGGCTCATTAAAGGCCTCTAGTACTAATCGAAACGGGATCATAGCTGCATTCATGCTCGGAGTACATATACTGAGATTTTCATAAAATCAAATTTTGACAAAAACATAAGTCTTATGCATGGCAATTTTTTTTTGACCAAAATTGACTTTTCTCTCGGAATTGAAATTTGAGAGGTTTAACCAATTAATTACTTCCAGAAGAACACAAAAACACCAAAATCTCACCTGGGAAACCCATAGTTCGGCAGAAATTGGCTTAGAAAAAGTCCTAAGCATTGAAAAATTCCGAAAATACTCCAAGCCTCATTAAGGCCACTAATTACCCCCCAATCGAAACGAGGATCATAGCTTTGCATTCAGCATGCTCAGGAGTACATATACTGAGATTTTCAGCAAAATCAAATTTTTGACCATAAACATAAGTCTTATGCCTTAGTAATTTTTTGACCAAAATTGACTTTTCTCTCTGAATTGAAATTTGAGGGGTTTAACCAATTAACTACTTCCAGAAGAACAGAAAAACAACAAAATTTCACCTGGGAAACCCATAGTTGGCTAGTAATTAGCTTTGAAAAAGTCTTAAGCATTGAAAAAGTCCTAAAAATAATCCAAGCCTCATTAAGGCCACAAATGACCCCCTAATCGAAACGAGGATCATAGGTTTGCATTCAGCATTCTCAGGAGTACATATACTGAGATTTTCAGCAAAATCAAATTTTTGACCAAAAACATAAGTCTTATGCCTTAATAATTTTTAGACCAAAATTGACTTTTCTCTCGGAATTGAAATTTGAGGGGTTTAACCAATTAATTACTTCCAGAAGAACTGAAAAACACCAAAATTTCACCTGGGAAAACCATAGTTGGCTAGTAATTAGCTTTGAAAAAGTCCTAAGCATTGAAACAGTCCTAAAAATACTCCAAGCCTCATTAAGGTGACTAATTACCCCCCAATCGAAACGAGGATAATAGCTTTGCATTCAGCATGCTCAGGAGTACATATACTGAGATTTTCAGCAAAATCAAATTTTTGACCAAAAACATAAGTCTTATGCCTTAATAATTTTTAGACCAAAATTGACTTTTCTCTCGGAATTGAAATTTGAGGGGTTTAACCAATTAATTACTTCCAGAAGAACACAAAAACACCAAAATCTCACCTGGGAAACCCATAGTTGGGCAGAAATTAGCTTAGAAAAAGTCCTAAGCATTGAAAGTCCAAAAAATAATCCAAGCCTCATTAAGGCCACTAATTACCCCCCAATCGAAACGAGGTTCATAGCTTTGCATTCAGCATGCTCAGGAGTACATATACTGAGATTTTCAGCAAAATCACATTTTTGACCAAAAACATAAGTCTAATACCTTAATACTTTTTAGACCAAAATTGACTTTTCTCTCGGAATTGAAATTTGAGGGGTTTAACCAATTAATTACTTCCAGAAGAACACAAAAACACAAAAATCTCACCTGGGAAACCCATAGTTGGGCAGAAATTAGCTTAGAAAAAGTCCTAAGCATTGAAAAAGTCCTAAAAATACTCCAAGCCTCATTAAGGCCACTAATTACCCCCCAATCGAAACGATGATCATAGCTTTGCATTCAGCATGCACAGGAGTACATATACTGAGATTTTCAGCAAAATCGAATTTTTGACCAAAAACATAAGTCTTATGCCTTAGTAATTTTTTGACTAAAATTGACTTTTCTCTCGGAATTGAAATTTGAGGGGTTTAACCAATTAATTACTTCCACAAGAACAGAAAAACACCAAAATTTCACCTGGGAAACCCATAGTTGGCTAGTAATTAGCTTTGAAAAATTCCTAAGCATTGAAAAAGTCCTAAAAATACTCCTGGCCTCATTAAGGCCACTAATTACCCCCCAATCGAAACGAGGATCATAGCTTTGCATTCAGCATGCTCAGGAGTACATATACTGAGATTTTCAGCAAAATCAAATTTTTGACAAAAAACATAAGTCTGTAGTAATTTTGACTAAAATTGACTTTTTTCTCAGGAATTTGAAATTTGAGGTTTATTGATTCATTACTTCACAGAACACAAAAACTTTCAAAATTTCACCTGAAATATGATTTATTAGTAATTAGCTTTGAAAAAGTCCTAAGCATTGAAAATGTCCTAAAAATACTACAAGCCTCATTAAGGCCACTAATTACCCCCCAATCGAAACGAGGATCACAGCTTTGCATTCAGCATGCTCAGGAGTACATATACTGAGATTTTCAGCAAAATCAAATTTTTGACCATAAACATAAGTCTTATGCCTTAGTAATTTTTTGACCAAAATTGACTTTTCTCTCGGAAATGAAATTTGAGGGGTTTAACCAATTAATTACTTCCAGAAGAACAGAAAAACACCAAAATTTCACCTGGGAAACCCATAGTTCGGTAGAAATTAGCTTTGAAAAATTCCTAAGCATTGAAAAAGTCCTAAAAATACTCCTGGCCTCATTAAGGCCACTAATTACCCCCCAATCGAAACGAGGTTCATAGCTTTGCATTCAGCATGCTCAGGAGTACATATACTGAGATTTTCAGCAAAATCAAATTTTTGACCAAAAACATAAGTCTTATGCCTTAATACTTTTTAGACCAAAATTGACTTTTCTCTTGGAATTGAAATTTGAATGGTTTAACCAATTAATTACTTCCAGAAGAACACAAAAACACCAAAATCTCACCTGGGAAACCCATAGTTGGGCAGAAATTAGCTTAGAAAAAGTCCTAAGCATTGAAAAAGTCCTAAAAATACTCCAAGCCTCATTAAGGCCACAAATGACCCCCCAATCGAAACGAGGATCATAGGTTTGCATTCAGCATTCTCAGGAGTACATAAACTGAGATTTTCAGCAAAATCAAATTTTTGACCATAAACATAAGTCTTATGCCTTAGTAATTTTTTGACCAAAATTGACTTTTCTCTCGGAATTGAAATTTGAGGGGTTTAACCAATTAATTACTTCCAGAAGAACTGAAAAACACCAAAATTTCACCTGTGAAACCCATAGTTGGCTAGTAATTAGCTTTGAAAAAGTCCTAAGCATTGAAACAGTCCTAAAAATACTCCAAGCCTCATTAAGGTGACTAATTACCCCCCAATCGAAACGAGGATAATAGCTTTGCATTCAGCATGCTCAGGAGTACATATACTGAGATTTTCAGCAAAATCAAATTTTTGACCAAAAACATAAGTCTTATGCCTTAGTAATTTTTTGACCAAAATTGACTTTTCTCTCGGAATTGAAATTTGAGGGGTTTAACCAATTAATTACTTCCAGAAGAACACAAAAACACCAAAATTTCACCTGGGAAACCCATAGTTGGCTAGTAAATAGCTTTGAAAAATTCCTAAGCATTGAAAAAGTCCTAAAAATACTCCTGGCCTCATTAAGGCCACTAATTACCCCCCAATCGAAACGAGGTTCATAGCTTTGCATTCAGCATGCTCAGGAGTACATATACTGAGATTTTCAGCAAAATCACATTTTTGACCAAAAACATAAGTCTAATGCCTTAATACTTTTTAGACCAAAATTGACTTTTCTCTCGGAATTGAAATTTGAGAGGTTTAACCAATTAATTACTTCCAGAAGAACACAAAAACACCAAAATCTCACCTGGGAAACCCATAGTTTGGCAGAAATTGGCTTAGAAAAAGTCCTAAGCATTGAAAAATTCCTAAAAATACTCCAAGCCTCATTAAGGCCACTAATTACCCCCCAATCGAAACGAGGATCATAGCTTTGCATTCAGCATGCTCAGGAGTACATATACTGAGATTTTCAGCAAAATCAAATTTTTGACCAAAAACATAAGTCTTATGCCTTAGTAATTTTTTGACCAAAATTGACTTTTCTCTCTGAATTGAAATTTGAGGGGTTTAACCAATTAACTACTTCCAGAAGAACAGAAAAACAACAAAATTTCACCTGGGAAACCCATAGTTGGCTAGTAATTAGCTTTGAAAAAAACCTAAGCATTGAAAAAGTCCTAAAAATACTCCAAGCCTCATTAAGGTGACTAATTACCCCCCAATCGAAACGAGGATAATAGCTTTGCATTCAGCATGCTCAGGAGTACATATACTGTGATTTTCAGCAAAATCAAATTTTTGACCATAAACATAAGTCTTATGCCTTAGTAATTTTTTGACTAAAATTGACTTTTCTCTCGGAATTGAAATTTGAGGGGTTTAACCAATTAATTACTTCCAGAAGAACACAAAAACACCAAAATCTCACCTGGGAAACCCATAGTTGGGCAGAAATTAGCTTAGAAAAAGTCCTAAGCATTGAAAAAGTCCTAAAAATACTCCAAGCCTCATTAAGGCCACTAATTACCCCCCAATCGAAACGAGGATCATAGCTTTGCATTCAGCATGCTCAGGAGTACATATACTGAGATTTTAAGCAAAATCGAATTTTTGACCAAAAACATAAGTCTTATGCCTTAGTAATTTTTTGACTAAAATTGACTTTTCTCTCGGAATTGAAATTTGAGGGGTTTAACCAATTAATTACTTCCAGAAGAACACAAAAACACCAAAATCTCACCTGGGAAACCCATAGTTGGCTAGTAATTAGCTTTGAAAAAGTCCTAAGCATTGAAAATGTCCTAAAAATACTCCTGGCCTCATTAAGGCCACTAATTACCCCCCAATCGAAACGAGGATCACAGCTTTGCATTCAGCATGCTCAGGAGTACATATACTGAGATTTTCAGCAAAATCAAATTTTTGACCAAAAACATAAGTCTAATGCCTTAATACTTTTTAGACCAAAATTGACTTTTCTCTCGGAATTGAAATTCGAGAGGTTTAACCAATTAATTACTTCCAGAAGAACACAAAAACACCAAAATCTCACCTGGGAAACCCATAGTTCGGCAGAAATTGGCTTAGAAAAAGTCCTAAGCATTGAAAAATTCCTAAAAATACTCCAAGCCTCATTAAGGCCACTAATTACCCCCCAATCGAAACGAGGATCATAGCTTTGCATTCAGCATGCTCAGGAGTACATATACTGAGATTTTCAGCAAAATCAAATTTTTGACCATAAACATAAGTCTTATGCCTTAGTAATTTTTTGACCAAAATTGACTTTTCTCTCTGAATTGAAATTTGAGGGGTTTAACCAATTAACTACTTCCAGAAGAACAGAAAAACAACAAAATTTCACCTGGGAAAACCATAGTTGGCTAGTAATTAGCTTTGAAAAAGTCCTAAGCATTGAAAAAGTCCTAAAAATACTCCAAGCCTCATTAAGGTGACTAATTACCCCCCAATCGAAACGAGGATAATAAATAGTATCCAGCATGCCCAGAGCATATATACGATTTTCAGCAAAACCGAATTTTGACCAAAAACATAAAGTCTTATGCCTTAGTAATTTTTTGACCAAAATTGACTTTTCTCTCGGAATTGAAATTTGAGGGGTTTAACCAATTAATTACTTCCAGAAGAACACAAAAACACCAAAATTTCACCTGGGAAACCCATAGTTGGCTAGTAATTAGCTTTGAAAAATTCCTAAGCATTGAAAATGTCCTAAAAATACTCCTGGCCTCATTAAGGCCACTAATTACCCCCCAATCGAAACGAGGATCACAGCTTTGCAATCAGCATGCAAAGGAGTACATATACTGAGATTTTCAGCAAAATCAAATTTTTGACCAAAAACATAAGTCTTATGCCTTAGTAATTTTTTGACCAAAATTGACTTTTCTCTCCGAATTGAAATTTGAGGGGTTTAACCAATTAATTACTTCCAGAAGAACACAAAAACACCAAAATTTCACCTGGGAAACCCATAGTTGGCTAGTAATTAGCTTTGAAAAATTCCTAAGCATTGAAAAAGTCCTAAAAATACTCCTGGCCTCATTAAGGCCACTAATTACCCCCCAATCGAAACGAGGATCATAGCATTGCATTCAGCATGCTCAGGAGTACATATACTGAGATTTTCAGCAAAATCAAATTTTTGACAAAAAACATAAGTCTTATGCCTTAGTAATTTTTTGACCAAAATTGACTTTTCTCTCGGAATTGAAATTTGAGGGGTTTAACCAATTAATTACTTCCAGAAGAACAGAAAATAACAAAATTCCCACCTGGAAACCTATGTTGGTTATAATTAGCTTCTTTGAAAAGTCCTAAGCATTGTGTGTGTCCAAAATACCTGGGCCTCATTATGTGACTAATTCTCTCAATCGAAATGAGGATAATAGTCACATTCAGCATGCCTAGAGCATATATATACTGAGATTTTCAGCAAAATCAAATTTTTGACCAAAAACATAAGTCTAATGCCTTAGTAATTTTTTGACCAAAATTGACTTTTCTCTCGGAATTGAAATTTGAGGGGTTTAACCAATTAATTACTTCCACAAGAACAGAAAAACACCAAAATTTAACCTGGGAAACCCATAGTTGGCTAGTAATTAGCTTTGAAAAAGTCCTAAGCATTGAAAATTTCCTAAAAATACTCCAAGCCTCATTAAGGCCACTAATTACCCCCCAATCGAAACGAGGATCATAGCTTTGCATTCAGCATGCTCAGGAGTACATATACTGAGATTTTCAGCAAAATCAAATTTTTGACAAAAAACATAAGTCTTATGCCTTAGTAATTTTTTGACTAAAATTGACTTTTCTCTCGGAATTGAAATTTGAGGGGTTTAACCAATTAATTACTTCCAGAAGAACACAAAAACACCAAAATCTCACCTGGGAAACCCATAGTTGGCTAGTAATTAGCTTTGAAAAAGTCCTAAGCATTGAAAATGTCCTAAAAATACTACAAGCCTCATTAAGGCCACTAATTACCCCCCAATCGAAACGAGGATCACAGCTTTGCAATCAGCATGCTCAGGAGTACATATACTGAGATTTTCAGCAAAATCAAATTTTTGACAAAAAACATAAGTCTTATGCCTTAGTAATTTTTTGACAAAAATTGACTTTTCTCTCGGAATTGAAATTTGAGGGGTTTAACCAATTAATTACTTCCACAAGAACAGAAAAACACCAAAATTTAACCTGGGAAACCCATAGTTGGCTAGTAATTAGCTTTGAAAAAGTCCTACATTGAAAAAATGTCCTAAAATACCCAAGCCCTCATTAAGGCTGCTACTAATTACCCCCCCAATCGAAACGAGGATCATATAGCTTTGCATTCAGCATGCTCAGGAGTACATATATATACTGAGATTTTCAGCAAAATCAAATTTTTGACCAAAAACATAAGTCTTATGCCTAGTGGCAATTTTGACCAAAACTGACTTTTCTCTCGGAATTGAATTTGAGGGTTTAACCACCAATGTTTCCCACAAGAACAGAAAAACACCAAAATTTCACCTGGGAAACCCATAGTTCGGTAGAAATTAGCTTTGAAAAAGTCCTAAGCATTGAAAATGTCCTAAAAATACTCCAAGCCTCATTAAGGCCACTAATTACCCCCCAATCGAAACGAGGATCATAGCTTTGCATTCAGCATGCTCAGGAGTACATATACTGAGATTTTCAGCAAAATCAAATTTTTGACCAAAAACATAAGTCTTATGCCTTAATAATTTTTAGACCAAAATTGAATTTTCTCTCGGAATTGAAATTTGAGGGGTTTAACCAATTAATTACTTCCAGAAGAACACAAAAACACCAAAATCTCACCTGGGAAACCCATAGTTGGGCAGAAATTAGCTTTGAAAAATTCCTAAGCATTGAAAAATTCCTAAAAATACTCCTAGCCTCATTAAGGCCACTAATTACCCCCCAATCGAAACGAAGTTCATAGCTTTGCATTCAGCATGCTCAGGAGTACATATTCTGAGATTTTCAGCAAAATCGAATTTTTGACCAAAAACATAAGTCTTATGCCTTAGTAATTTTTTGACTAAAATTGACTTTTCTCTCGGAAGTGAAATTTGAGGGGTTTAACCAATTAAATACTTCCAGAAGAACTGAAAAACACCAAAATTTCACCTGTGAAACCCATAGTTGGCTAGTAATTAGCTTTGAAAAAGTCCTAAGCATTGAAAATGTCCTAAAAATACTACAAGCCTCATTAAGGCCACTAATTACCCCCCAATCGAAACGAGGATCACAGCTTTGCATTCAGCATGCTCAGGAGTACATATACTGAGATTTTCAGCAAAATCAAATTTTTGACCATAAACATAAGTCTTATGCCTTAGTAATTTTTTGACCAAAATTGACTTTTCTCTCGGAAATGAAATTTGAGGGGTTTAACCAATTAATTACTTCCAGAAGAACAGAAAAACACCAAAATTTCACCTGGGAAACCCATAGTTCGGTAGAAATTAGCTTTGAAAAATTCCTAAGCATTGAAAAAGTCCTAAAAATACTCCTGGCCTCATTAAGGCCACTAATTACCCCCCAATCGAAACGAGGTTCATAGCTTTGCATTCAGCATGCTCAGGAGTACATATACTGAGATTTTCAGCAAAATCAAATTTTTGACCAAAAACATAAGTCTTATGCCTTAGTAATTTTTTGACCAAAATTGACTTTTCTCTCGGAATTGAAATTTGAGGGGTTTAACCAATTAATTACTTCCAGAAGAACACAAAAACACCAAAATTTCACCTGGGAAACCCATAGTTGGCTAGTAAATAGCTTTGAAAAATTCCTAAGCATTGAAAAAGTCCTAAAAATACTCCTGGCCTCATTAAGGCCACTAATTACCCCCCAATCGAAACGAGGTTCATAGCTTTGCATTCAGCATGCTCAGGAGTACATATACTGAGATTTTCAGCAAAATCAAATTTTTGACCAAAAACATAAGTCTTATGCCTTAATAATTTTTAGACCAAAATTGACTTTTCTCTCGGAATTGAAATTTGAGGGGTTTAACCAATTAATTACTTCCAGAAGAACACAAAAACACCAAAATCTCACCTGGGAAACCCATAGTTTGGCAGAAATTAGCTTAGAAAAAGTCCTAAGCATTGAAAAAGTCCTAAAAATACTCCAAGCCTCATTAAGGCCACTAATTACCCCCCAATCGAAACGAGGATCATAGCTTTGCATTCAGCATGCTCAGGAGTACATATACTGAGATTTTCAGCAAAATCAAATTTTTGACCTAAAACATAAGTCTTATGCCTTAATACTTTTTAGACCAAAATTGACTTTTCTCTCGGAATTGAAATTTGAATGGTTTAACCAATTAATTACTTCCAGAAGAACACAAAAACACCAAAATCTCACCTGGGAAACCCATAGTTGGGCAGAAATTAGCTTAGAAAAAGTCCTATGCATTGAAAAAGTCCTAAAAATACTCCAAGCCTCATTAAGGCCACTAATGATCCCCAATCGAAACGAGGATCATAGGTTTGCATTCAGCATGCTCAGGAGTACATATACTGAGATTTTCAGCAAAATCAAATTTTTGACCAAAAACATAAGTCTAATGCCTTAGTAATTTTTTGACCAAAATTGACTTTTCTCTCGGAATTGAAATTTGAGGGGTTTAACCAATTAATTACTTCCAGAAGAACACAAAAACACCAAAATCTCACCTAAACCATTAGTTGGCTAGTAATCAGTACTGAAAAAGTCTTAATATTTGAAAGTCTCAAAAATATTCAAGTTCATTGGCGTCATCGAATGATATTTATCAGCATGCTCAAGAGTACATATACTGAGATTTTCAGCAAATTCAAATTTTTGGCCAAAAACATAGGATTTTTTCAATGCTAATTACTAGCCAACTATGGGTTTCCCAGGTGAGATTTTGGTGTTTTTGTGTTCTTCTGGAAATAATTAATTGGTGAAACCCCTCAAATTCCAATTCCGAGAGAAAAGTATATTTTGGTAAAAAAATTACTTATGTTTTTGGCTAAAAATTTGATTTTGCTGAAAATCTCAGTATATGTACTCTTGAGCATGCTGATTGCAAATATATGATCCTCATTTCGATGGGGGGGGGGGTAATTAGTGGCCTTAATGAGGCTTGGAGTATTTTTAGGGCTTTTCAATGCTAATTAAACTTTAATATTCGAAATATTCCATTCACTCCGGCTGCAGTGGCTGGGCCTTCTCCATCGCCTTGACGTGATGTTGGTAGCCCTTCATAAACATCAGCCTCTCAAAGCTGCCATTTGACAAGGTGGCTCTCTTGGCCCTAAAGATATCTTTGCACGTACTAACACGCAGTCAGCCAAGCATGCCTGACTGGCTGTTGGAGACACTCGTCGCGGCGTCACACGCTTAGAACAGATAGGAACAAACATGTATAAATTTTGTTAGCGGAACTAAATTTAGTGGAAGCTAATTGGTCCGCAAATGGTTTCCAAAGTTAGCGAAAATGGTAATCCGCTAACGAGAAAGTTAGCTTCGCTAATTAGCGGTTAGCGGAACCTTACCCACCACTGCACACAAGACACATACAAATATATAATAATGGAAAAAACCTCTCAAAATAATCAGAAACAAAACAACAAAATCTGTGCTTTGCTATAACTTCAAGAGTGAGGTGCGTCCCCGTCTGGAGTACTGTCACCCCATTTGCTCACTGAGGTATGCTAGAGACTGTCAATTGATTGAAAATATCCAAAGGAGGGCCACTAGACTGGTGCCTGCTCTACGGAGCTTCAATTACCCAGAGAGATTGGAGCTCCTGCAACTACCTAGCTTATACTACAGACATCTCAGGGGGCACTACTTGGTCGAATGTACATACCTGGAACTGGCAGACATCTGCCACACAAGAGGTCACAGCTCAAGGTTGAAGAAGCCACAAGTCCAAAAAACTGTGACGGCAAACTTTTTCGTAGTGAAAATTGTGAACTCTTGAACAATCTGCCAGAGAACATTGTGACGACACCGAGTGTGAGCTCATTCAAGGCCAGACTTGACCAATACTGGAGCAGGTTCCGATATATTCAGGAGCCAGTGCATGCCCAGTATTTGCTAACAGTGCATAATAGAGACATGACCGATCGCCCAAGCGCCTAACAAGCCGATCAGTGGCGAAGAGGATAAAAGATAAAAGTTAAAAAAGTATGGTCCATCATGGCAAAAGCTGCAGAGAGATCCAGCAAGACCAGAAGGGAGGACATTCCTGTGCAAGTGTTTATTACCAAATTGTTATGAATTTTTCATGAAGCAGTTTCAGTTGAATGATGCTTCCTATAGGTTTTATGTCATTTAAGAGAAGTACAGTCCCAGTTATGTGATAAAATTGTGATAATGTCATAAAATATAACCCTGTGAACATAATTCCAATTATTAATATTATGGCCATGACATAATGTCTCACCAAACCCTAAGTTAACTAACACAATATAAAATGCGGTCAAATTTTTTACTATGATTCAATGAGCCAAAAACATACTGCTTGCAGTAAAAACATTACCCAGCCTTATCAGTCTGAACAGTGTGCCATGTAATTGAAAATGTCCTGATCCTTTGGTAATGGGCATGTTCTGCCAAAGGGTGTTTTAGTACTAAGGATTTCACAAGTTACTTGCTAATGTCTCATTGGTCATGAAAAAAACGGGAGCAAGCAAACGAAAGTAAAAAATTATTCTATTTAATTATAATATGTACCATATATTAAGATTAAAAGAACTGCAATACATGCTATAAAAAAATATGCTTCCAACTGCAATTAATATGAGATAATCAAAGTCCCTCAACAATATCAATATCTCTTCTTAAGTAACTGTTGGTATCCTTACCATACTGTGTATACTTGGTGGCCTCATCCATAATTCGCTCAGAGCCCCAGCCTTTCTCTGGCAACTTGGTTAAATACGGAGCATTATCGATGGCTTGGTTTAGATCATGTGTCATCGAAACTGATACCTGACACAAGAGGCATAAATTATTATGAAGAATTTAGAAACACAGTGTGGAACTTTTTTTCTATCAATAATTTTGACAACAATTACAGTACAGTACTGTAGTATTCATACTTTTTAATATGTCAGTAAAATGGTACTGTAAACACAAACTCGAGATTCAATGGGAAACTATCCCATCCAATTATCTGTGTTTTAACCCTTGTATCCTTCAAAATCTCAGGGATGACCACTTATATATTTTCAACACATACTTCAGGAATCCTGTTACACTTTTCATTTCTCAGGCTGGTTTTTAAAGGCATCTGAGTCATACACATAATTGGTATTAAATGCCTATCTAGCTGTCTGAAATTTACCAAAGTACAGTTCATCAAAATTCCATGGAAAGAGAAATCTACGAGTTGAAATTAAAAAAAAATGTTTGTGGGTCAGAGGTTAGATAATGAAACCTCACCAGAAAGATTTATTTCACACATAAACCTCTCAGATTTTTTATCTCTCTGGGGACACGGCATTTAATTTAATTCATCCGTCGTAGTCCCTGCATTTCCCTGGCCCTTCTACCCTGAACTTTTGCCCCTAATATTTTTCCTATTATCCCTTCTTCCCTTAACTATAACCAAAGTACAGTACAGTCCTGTACCTGTATAACATTTTCCTTATTCTTTAATTTTATATTTCTCTTGATGTTTTTGCCAATCTTAGAATGTCTTCAATTGTTTTCCTGTTAGTGTAAATTGTTTTTTACCATTCTCCTATAATACCACATTTAAGAGGCCTCTAAACTTCTTCTGGTATTATCTGAAGGTATCCACATTTATGATCCATACAACAGTAGTGGCCATACATAGCATTTCACCAGCAAATTTCTCAAACCGAGCTTAATGTACCTTTTTATCAGATATCTTTGATTATGAAACACTGTTTTTGGTTGACCTAATCATGTTTTAATTCGTTAGGTACATCAACCATCACAGCTCATTTTATTGCCTACTTTATGTATAAAAATTTCCTTTTGCTTAAGATCCCTGTTGCCTACCATGATTTTTCATTTTGGATTTGTTTTTAATTTGTGGGGCAAGGTAATGGGGCCAAAAATATTCTAGATGAAAGAACAAATGGTAAAACCAATAAAATAACAATATTGCCCAACAGCATTCCAGTTTTGAATTCATGGACCTCATTTCGTTTACACCTGCATGAAAGTTATATGAACAGTCCAGAACAAAAGACCTATAACCTCTCCTGCAGCTCCACAAACCCAGAGATTCAGACTCGTGAACCCGAAGCAATAAAAACTGATGCATTGTTTTGTCCATGGATGTTTCGGATTCATGAATCTGAATCTCAGAGTTCGTGGAGCAGCAGAAGAGGTAATATGTCTTTTGTTCAGGACTGTACATGTGCAATACAAAACAGGTTAAGATATAAAAACATTTATGTGGGTATACCACTAACTTTAACAGCTAAAGCTTAACTCTTGTGCATGGGGTCCCTTCTCTGCTGAATAAAATTGTCTGGTGGTAAACAAATAAAATATTAAGAATGGCATCCTCATGGTAAAGGGGTTAATGTTTACATAATGTTTTAAAGATGGACAGCTGCAACACCAAGGTTTAAGTTTGGGTGGAACTGTGACTTATAAAAAGTGCACATAAAAGTAGAGTACAGTACTGTACAATACTATAAAAATAACTTTCTAGACTGGCTGAAACCTTTCTGGTCTAATCTTGCTTTACTCACTGCTCCAACTAAAGGTTCAAAACAAACTTTAAAATCACAAACCTTTTCTATTTCCTCCTCAATTTTGGCTTTCACTGTTGGAACCTTTCTAGCCAACTTGAACACTGTCTTTTTTCCCCTTTCAAAGAGAGCTGAAAAACAAATATATATATCAGCATTGTGGTTATCAGCATATATATATATATATATATATATATATATATATATATATATATATATATATATATATATATATATATATATATATATATATATATATATATATATATATATATATATATATATATATGAAATAAATCAATAAATACTATCTATATACACTAAGGTACAGTACAGTATGTCCAATAATCATATTCCTACTTTTCAGCTGGGTAAACTATAATCATCAAAATATTGCTACTATCCAAAAATTACACACTAAAGTAGTAAGCATCAAGTTTGTGTAGGGGAAGTAAAGTTTGAATAGAGAAAGGAAATAACAGTTGCAAAATAAATACCGTACTTTCATCTTTAAAGAGAAAGTTTTTAGCCCACGCTAGTAGGATGGTCGCTCCTGCTGTCCTCAAGATAATCTCCCAAGCTGGTTTACCTTCACATAATTCATTGACATACTCCTGAGCCATCACAAGATATTTATGGGAAACTTCCATTTTTGTCTGTAGAAAGAAAAACATCTCATAAGACTACAAAAGCAGCAAGAAAGCATCCACGTTACCAAGAAAAGAGTAAAATTCAGAGGACAGATACGGCACTGTATATATAAGTTTTAAGGAAGGCCAAGTGAAGAGAAGCACATCCTGTGGTATTTTACTCAATTACCCTAAGGCTTATAAACTCAAGAGACAAAATTTAATGAGTTAATACAGGTGTAGCTGTATTACACTTATAAGCATTTCAATTTCCTACTGTCACCCCAAATATTTCTATGGAGGAATGCATTTGTCAGAAAACTGTGTGAATAATAGATACAGACACAAAATTTCAAATCCAGATCAACCCAGCTACATACAATGTACGTACTGGATTTATGAACAAGAACCAAAAAATCAATAATGTAATATCTGGCTGAGCTAAGTTGCTTTTGGATACCATTCAATGGCAAAGAAGCAAACACCAGATAAAAACCATAATTATCACTGTACTGTAATTGTATAAACTTATTGACCTTGTAATACAATCTCCCACTATTCAGGCTGGTCACTGATAAAGGTTGTCAAGATAACAAGATAACAATAGTACAAGCCACATACTAAAATAAACTTACCATAAAACACTAACATGTGATTTATCAACCACAATTTTCATTCTCTCTCTACCATGATAAAGCTTGGATTACCATCATTTACATAGAGAAACTAAATCACAAACAAAATACAGTATCAGGATAAACACACAGTTAAGACAATGCAATTGGTATACAGTACAGTACAAAAAATTTGATATTACAGTAAATCCCTCAATTTACATGGTGCATTAGAGTATTTTTCCAAGGTTTCACTTATAATGAAGATATTAGTGATGACCTCGACATGTGCGCAAAAATCCCTCTTCTATGGTGAAAATTATCACCAGAGTCTGTAAAAGAGAATGAATGACATCCCAAGAGCCCAGGTCATCACCAGCATCAGGAAAATTAGATGTACCTGTATTTGAAGGGGCGTGTAGTGGGTGAGTGCTGAAGAGGAGAAGGAAGAACGGTGTGGCTGTGACACAGGGCCCCCAGTGTGGCACTGATTGGCTCAGCCATCTCCCCAGGTTGTTATCGATATCCGCCCAACCAACACCAAAAGAACTAACACTCGCCCAATTAAATGTATTTTTATGAACATCTAGTGTATGTGTATTCCAATTGTTTTATGTTAGAAAAATTAGCTTAGAATGAGAGATATTTAATCCTTTTCTCATTTTCCAAACAGTGTTTTCTTTATCGAGTCTCAGGTAGAGGAATATTTCAACAATTGATGTTCCTTAATTCGTCCACCACCTGCCTGCCATGCCCCTCTGTACACTTTTCTTTACAAACTCTCATTTCAATTATATGGTACAGTACATTTAACTGGCTAGGAAATAACCTATAAAGATCTCATTGTGATATGTTTAGTGTCAATATTTTAACAGCAAAGCTGGACAGTTACTGAGCCAACACCTTTTTTGAATACCTGTAATGTACGTATACTGTATATATTACAGTACTTTAAAATAGCTTTTTTCCTGGTACAGTAATTTTATTTTACTTGAGTAACATTTCAGGCATTTATTGAAACTCTTAGTTTGTTAGTAATTATGTTTTTCTGGCCTTTCATTATTTCATTATTTTATTCTAGGCATCTAAGCAGTGAGTGCGATATTTTCCCATCAGAACTCTGTAAGCAAGCAACACTCTTCCAACCAATTCAAATTCAGCATATCTATCTTGGAGCAGGATCAACCCAGAAAACTTAGTCCCCAACTGATTACCTTACAGGATCTATCCTCAATCTGGTCAGGTACCCTGTGTCAGGCAGCTGTCATAACTGCAGCAAGTCATAGAAGTGGGAGAAGGATGTACAACATAACAAAAGTTATTCCACTTACTAAAAAAGGGAAGGTCTATAAGAAAAGAAGTGATGCTGCAACTCCTCTTCACTACACATTTCTTTATTGTTATCTGTGGAAATCACAGGGAACATGATCAACCAATGTCTGGTGCCTCCTGTGGTACTAGTATCTCACATACTCTCAGAGCTGACTAGTGAAACCAGATTCAAGAATGTTAAGAACAATTATCATCCATTCATCCACACTATAAGATACAAATATGGAGTCAAGGATTCATTCAGTTATTTGAAGATGACTTGATAGGTGTGACTGGTAGCCACATGAATCACCCACAGGATCAAAGGCCAAAACCACAAAGGACACATGAGGTGCAATTATCGGGAAGTCCACAGTAGGGAGGTGGATAAGACAAAATGAAGTAACTTCCCTTTCTCTCATGATGTTTGCTTGTTTTTTTATATCGTCATATGTATTATGTAACCATATTGCATGCAGCATAACCCTATTTTTGGTCATTATGAAATAACTTAAATCTATGAAAATGCATAACAATATTAAACAGATGTCTCTGTATGTCATAAACTTGTCACCACAAGCGTGTGTACAGAGTACAAATATAGGCATTTCACTCGCACATTAAGTTGAGCTGAATATATACAGTATACGTGCTGTTCTCAAACCCATGACTGATAAGGCTTAAGAATCTGATTATTAGCCATTATGAAATGTTAACATGTCCTAATGGTTCCGACTATACGAGTACAGTATAGTGCATGTTCAAATACAGTACACACAAGAAGCATTGAAACAGTTTCCTTTGATACAACACTTACTAAACTGACACATATTTGCAGCACCTTTAATTCAACAACATTGTGACAAATGTGTACATAAAGCAATATTTATACAACTAATATCATTAGCAATGAAATACCATAATTATGCCAAGGTACAATTAGCAGGTGTGTGTAAAATTTACCACATGCGCCACCTTGTGATAGGTGTAAGCTTGTAACCACAACCAAGGGGGTAACTTACCTACAAAAGAGACAGCAGACATAAGGACATTGTGTAATGATAAGATAAAATGGATCCACAGGTTACTTGACTCTCGCCTCCTCAGCACCAATGGCTTGCCAACACTGCTCAAACTTAGGTAATTTATCACTACCTACTAAAGTATAAAGTGTTACACAAAGAGGAACATATATAACATTTTACACAATCACCTCATTCTTTCTAAGGAATGGAATTGTCTTTTATACAAAACTTGCAAAAAGAAAACTAAAAGAACTTAAAAGAAAGCTGGAAATGCTGTACAGGTGCTGTAGCTACTCCACTCCTGAGCAGTTGCTTCAAATATATAAGGGATTCGTTCATCCTAACTTGGAGTACTGCTCTCATACCTGGGGTGGCTCTTCTTCTGCCCAAATGTTAGTTCTGGTGGAATCAAAGGCATTTCGTCTTATTAGCTCTCCTCATTTAGTTGATAATCTTTATTCCCTTTCTCTTCGCCACAATGTTGCTTCACTCTACTCTCTTTTACAGGTATTTTACCAGACACTAGGTAGTTGGCAGTTACCAAACAGGGAGATACTACTGCCTGGGAAGATATTGGAAGCATAATGTATTGTCTAATGGTAAACCCTGCTGCCATATGATATCACGAGAATTGTGACCAAGTCCCAGGTTGCTGATCTGACTTTCTGCTTCATTTACACACAATTGCTGGGTGTTTAATCATCAGGTGATATAGGCTAGGGAGCCAAGTCTTCAAGTATCTGGCGGCACATAATAAAAATGACAATTGGACGAGAGAACCCCAAGTAAAACTACCTGTATATTATATTTGTCCTTTTCGTGATAATCAGGAATTCTGTCCATTACTATATCATGTTTCTGTCTATCTCCATGAGTAATATCATGCTTCTGTCCATTACTATATCATGCTTCTGCCAATCAGTATATCATGATTCTTTCCATCACTATACCATGCCTCTGACTATCATTCTACCATACCTTTGTCCATCACTTTAAGTTATATCATGTCTCTGTCCATCACTACAGGGTATATCATGACTCTGTTCATCACTATATCATACCTCTGTCCATCACTACAGGGTACATCATGCCTCTGTCCATCACTACAGGGTTTATCATGTCTCAGTCCATCACTCCAGGGTACATCATGCCTCTGTCCATCACTCCAGGGTACATCATGCCTCTGTCCATCACTACAGGGTTTATCATGTCTCAGTCCATCACTGTATTATGCCTCTGACCATCACTATATCATGCCTCTGTGCAAGTGTCCATTGCTATATTAAGACTTTGTCCAAACTTGTGACTGAGTGAATGTAATAATATTGAAAAATTAATATCTCGGTTATCGTTAATTTTCGGTGGAAATATCATAGAAGAAAAATGTCTAAACATTACGAAATACATATTAATAACAGCGAAAGAAAGACCGGTGCAAGACTATAAATTCACCCCAAACAACACCAAAAAATCTTTGAATACCTGACCTAATGTTCCCTAACTTGTAAAAATGTTAAGAATAACTTGTTTATGAATCCCTCCTATCTGAACACCGAAAACAACACATACTAAAATCCAAAAACATGAAATAAGCTTTGTATAGTTTTAGGATTTTTAAAGGTTAGGAAACGTTAGGTCAGGTTTTCAAAGATCTGTTTGTTAAGTATTTTACCCCACATTTTCCCACTACTTCAAAGCCCTGCCCAGTGCCCAATTTAAACAAATAATAGTTGGTAATTTGATCTATTAAAATACTCGACAAATACAAATTTCCGACGGAAACTCCATTGAAGAAAAGTGTCTTAGAATTGTCTGAACTGTGTGAAAAACGTATCCTTTTAAGGAAAAATCGAAACCTGGCTACTATCATTAAATGACCTAATATTCCTTTCAATCGTGATAACGTACAGTGATTTAATTATTATTTTCGGTAATAGTGAAACTTACAGGCTAAGAGAAGAGGTTTCGCAAATAAGGCATCCCACTAATCACCTGAAATAGTAATTAGGTGTGTCAATGTACAGTATATAATCTCGTGAATCTTATGTATACTCTAACGTAGTGTCACCACCATACCATCCACTGTATTTAAAGTAAATTACAGATCTGTATGTGTACGTTATGTAGAATCCCTCTCCTTCCCCAGTCCCTTACCGTCAAGAGTAAGTAATAC